>NC_056739.1:1205123313-1205285813 GCF_019279795.1 Protopterus annectens | reverse complement strand
ATGAATGTTATGGTGCACAGTTTGACCCATCTGGGCTTCTTCTTAAATTTAGCTGAATTCAGACAGGTCCTGGTGAAATCAAATATATTCTTGAAGACTTCATTAAACAAAGCTCAAGTTGTACCTTTCCAAGGGTAAAACACTGTGAAAACCTAGTTTACAGATCTGACACAGAAAGTTCATATGTCCAACCAGCCAAGGCCCTCCTCAGGCCATAGGGGCATATGTTTTCCTTCATTTTAGTTGTTCCCCCACAACCAGATTTGTTATGGAAACAATTTATTAGTACTTTATGGCAGCAACACAACCAACCTCTGCACCAGTTGATTCCTTTGATCCATTCTCTCAGGAAAGAATTATGTTGACCTTGGTAGGTGAGTTGCAACCATTGTTGGTCTAGAGGAGGCACAGACCCTGACTGTACATGCCTTTGACTTTGCCAGCAAGGTAAACTTGGTATGGTGAGTGTTGAGAATTCTATGCATAAATTCAAGCATATCAACCTATAGGGGATGATGGTCTTGATCCTGGCCTTGAGAGCATTTGGGTCAGCACTGCTGTTAGACACCTTAAGGATTGTTAAGGTCTACAGAATGTTAATATTCATAAACAGAAAGGAGATCAGGTGTACCAGCTGTGCAGATGGTAGTGATGATGTGCGAAATAGCTTGCCAACTGGTAGTGCATCTCAGCATGTCTTGTATCCCATTGGCAATTAACAATCACAGATGGAAGTTGGATCCCTCAGTCAAGCAGAAATGCGACCTTCCATTAACAGACCTCTTTGCCAAAGGCACTGATTTCCAACTGGAACAATTTTGTTCCAGATTCTCAGGCAGAAAAACATAGACAATGAATGCCTTCAACATTCTTTGGGAAAGAGCTTCTGTATGCCTTCTCCTATTCCCCCTGATCCTAGTTAGAGTAGCCCCTACCTCCATAACCACAATGAGGGGTTGCAGTGGGCATTGTTTCACAGCAGTGCATACTCCTAGCCTGCTACCAGTTAAGAAATTGTTTTCAGAGGGAGTGCTCTGTGTCCTGTAGGAGGCTTGGAAGCCTAATAATACCACGTCACATTTATCCAAGTGGAGAAGATGTTTATGGTGACTCACATCCAGTGGGATGACCCCTCCACCACCACATAACCCAGGGAGCATGAGGGGCTACAGTATTTTGTAGAGTTATTTTCAGGGACATTTCCATTGCCTTCTTTAAAGTGCAACTTTTAGCTGTTACTGTTCATCTCCTTCTGGATGCTCCATTTTTCACTCACACAGTGTTGGGAAGCAGTTCTGAAAGGGTATTGCACTTCAAACCCCATATGAAAAATTAATTTTAATGGTGCTACAGTACTGTGCTGTTACTTTGATGCTTACTGCGATGGATTTGAAGTCTTCTTAAGACACTCAGTCTTGCTGGCTGGATTCTGCAGAAATCAAAGTCTGGTTATAGTTGCATTCACAGTCGGTTGCATACAGAAACTTGCAGAATATACACTGATGAGAGAATATACTTTGCAGCACCTGTCTTTAAGAGCAGTAACCAATAACTTTTATAATAAACCACACGTACTTCTGTTACAGCTTCAGAAAATGTTCTACTTTACTTCTTATATAGTACAGATGATGTGAGAGATATAACATTTACCTCGGGACAAAATGTGTCCCTACCAGTACCCCTAACATAACTATATTTAATACAGACTTTATATATATTTTTAAACACACACCCTCTTGGTTTTGTAAGGATACTGCCTTGATGACGCAAATGCTGACACATCTGTTCTTGTGCAAATGCTGATAAGTAAACTGTCTTCAACGAAACGCCTTGTGGATTAGAAAATCATATTTTTAAACTTACTTAGAAAAACATGTCCTGTTGTCAGTTCTTTAAAGAAAGCAAATTACATTCTTGTCATGTCTGTAAGAAGTCAGCTTTCTTGTTGTGTGTGTAATACACTCATAAGCAAGTTCCTTATTTTTTTTAAGCCACAGTCATTTAGTATGGATGCTAATCACATATTACTAAACTCTGTTTCTGCATTTAAGCAAGCTTTATCTTATTCCTTATTTATGTTGCATATTTGTAGCAAAGTTACATTCAACCTTAATATATTGTTGAGCATAATCTTACAAGTCCCTCTTTTTATTTTTTAACGTACTTAAAACACTTTATATTGATATGTATTTTGATCACATTATATTAAGAAACAAAATCTTTAGTCTTCTTTTGATACACAAGTCAAAATGCAGTTGTACATAGTTAATACAATTATATCAAGTATTACTACTAAAACTGAATGTATTTAACAACTTTTTCTTTTACAGACCATTTTGTGAAAATATTTCTTCAGTTATGAACTGTCTGCTTTAATTTTAATTTTTTTAACTTGATTAATTTATTCTTTTGCAATCTCAGAATTTAATTTATGACTTAGTACTCTTTTATTAACTCTTTGCACCTGTTGAATTAACTCTACTTTTATTGATTATTTTATATCAAAAGATTAGAGATAGACTAAAAGACAAAAACTATGTGCTACTCCAAGCATTTATACACTGCTGAAAATATACAGTTTCAATGTCATTTTAACCTTAACATTGTGGTCATGTCTCTGAACTGCTCTTAGTAAAGTACTGAACTGGGCTTAGATAATAAATATTTGAATGCAATTATTTCAGTATATTTAATACTTGATTTAAAAAAAACATGATGTGTATACTAAAGAATGTTATATACATATTAGAATGCTATGCACATATTAGTCCATTAGCTGTATGAATACAATATTTTAATATTATTTTCCTTTAACTGGGGTATCCAATACTAGTACAGATAAAATGATGGTCTAAAAATCAGTGATAAAATTACAATTAGTAATAAAATTACAACTTGACAAATTACTTTTGAACTTGTTATAATGTATCCTGTACAGTATGTATTTACACAGACTGTTTGCTATTTATGCATTTCAATCTAGCAGTTATCCTGGACCCAATTTTTTTTTTAACATGGATTTTCACACATATTTGTTACTAGACATTAATTTCATTTGTGCTGGATTCTTTTGTATTTGTAGATACAAAGACTGTAAAGTACATTTAGTCCAATTTTACAAATTTAGTAACATTAACATCAAGGAAAATCTTGGAAAATTCTTATGTCTCTTTAGAAGTATCTAGTAGAATTGCCACCAGAGGCAACTATTATGCTTTTTGCATGCTAACATTGTCTTGCCAAAAACATATTAAAAATAGTGACCATTCTTGCTCAATTTTTACATCTTTACTTTCTCTTGTATAGCTTTAATAAAGCAATTTTAAGTCGTTTGTATAACTTTACAGTTTAATAGGTTGTAAATACAATTTAATACTAAACAATACCTAGAATGATAGCTATTAGCAACTTGTAAAATATCTTATCCTGTCCGGTTTAATCTGTTTACCAATATTTCTAATGCACTAATACCAGTTTTTCCCTCCTCCCTGAAAGAGTATTGTCAAGAAGGAATGAGATATTTCTTCCTGTAGCTTTATTTTAGATCCTTTTGCAATACTGCTCACACAGTCGGTGTAAAACTGAGAAAGTACCCCTCCCACTGTAGTATTGCACTATTGTTTATTTGCTTTATAATGAGAATAAAATGTATACCAGTCCAACACTTTGGTTATACATTTGCTTTATTAGGTTATTAAACTATAGACCTTTGTCTGATTTGATTATTTTTTGGCTGTTTTCTTTTCTGTTGCCTTTGCTGTCTACTTCTACTAGTAGTTATTTGCAGCTTCCTGTATAATTGATTTGAACTGTATGTATACTATAACCCATCTGCTGGCTGTACTTGATGTAACTAAGGTTTTTTTTATTTTTATCAGTGACATATATGCACAATTGTGATGTTTTATTATAATTACCAAATAGTGTTGCATGTGAACATTTTAGCAATTATGTTTTAATAACAAGTTTTTAGAAAAACTCAAGCCACTTGTATGGCAGTCTTGTTTCTTATCTTATCTGCTCAACATTTCCTGTAACTATTCATCCAGTCTAGGAAGGTCTGAGCTCACATTTCAGTTAACCCTTTTAGCATTTTTCCTTTAATCATCTGTTAGTAAAATGCAGTTATAAAACACTTTCTATTATATTTGTGATTTGTATAACTATGCAAACTAAACATTTTACAATTAGCTTACATATTTTTTTAACTTTTGATTTCAGTATTTTTTTTATTTATTTAACTGCTCTGTCATTCATTTTACAAAGACTGTTTGACTAACACCATCTGTGATTTTATTTCTTTTTAAAATTCAGAACTTTAACTGTTTGGTGTGGTGTTACTATACAATTATAAAACAATGTAAAAAATAAATAGATATTAGCTTAACTAAGACATGTTTATATTTACATTATTTATATTTGCTGTTGTCTGCCTGTTATTCTTGTGCATTGTATAAAAAGAAAATACATGCATGTCAGCCTTGTCACGTTAAATCTTTATACAAGCATGTCAGTGTTGTGACTGTAAATCTTTACTCTTATTAACTATTTTTATTTAATTTTTATACACTAGAACTGTTTTGTTTACCTTTTGACTATGCTATGAGAATAGCAGTCATATGCTCTACTGTACTGTGGTACTGATAAATGTCTTGCTTTAATTGAATGGAAGTTTTAAACATTTGAGAATGATTTGTATTTTACCATCCTACCATGTATGCTTAACCATTTTCAAAACACAATCATATTATAAAATATATCTCTTTTGTACAGATCAGCTGCAGTTTCCTGCTCTTTCCCAATGTATGTAGGAAGTCAGTCTCTGTCAGTTTAGCTAATCTATTTTCTTCATCTTGTAACTGCTGTTGAAGTGTTTCCTCATGGTCTGCCTGATATTGTTGAGCATAATCTTACACCATAGAAAATCAATATTTCTCCCCTCTAACCTTAATTTTATAATTTAAAAAATAATTTTGGCCACTTTTGAGGCAGAGTTCTGTGGCAGGATAAAGTCTGTCTGAAAAAAAAATGGTACCTATCATTGTAACTACAGGAATATCTGACTGCAACATCTTACGTGTAAAGAATTCTGTATATTCTTCCAGAAAAGGCAGTATGAGCGTTAGAAGCAACATGTTGAAAGTTTTCTTGGCATTAGCACTCCAACAGAATGTCCAGCTTCTTATTTTATGTTGTATTCCACAGAACAAAGGAGAAATAAGTTACTGCTTTTGTTCAGGTATTGTTTTGCATGAACCAAAGAGGTAAGGTGGGCAGTTTTTTTTGTTTCCTTCATGCCTGTAACAATGGTTAAGCTAGTTTCCTTGCAGGCTTCACAGTAAGGGGGATGGCTAGCTGTGTTATTTTTTTGATATGATAATGAGAATTTCTTGGGGTCTCCAGTTAGAGAAAAGGCAAAAGCCACCACAGCAAAGTATTTAGAAGATTTAGCAGCACAGAGCATTTGTGAATCTGTCACTTGTACTTCTGTCTCTGTAGTTTTTATGCACTACATATTAGATGTTTGGTATAGCAGCATACAGTGTTTGCCACTGAAGTGCTACAGAGTATGCTGTAACAGCTTCCTCCCCATGGTGACCTCCTAGACACTTCAGTAGTGGATAAAGATGTATGCTGCAGGAGTGATCCCTACAGTGAATGTGGTATTTAATGAAGTCCAAAAAATGAGAACAGTCACCACGAACAAATACCTTCTGTAGACAAGTTCCAAGTCAAACACAATTCAAACTGAAGATATCCACGATAAAAATGTAAAAAATCATTTATTGGGAACACAAGATGAGCGCTTTCGCATAGTTAAACTATGCTTCATCAGATACAAAAACATAAAGTAATTTCAAGGTACTTAAATAACACAACTTTTGGCGGGCTCATTAAATTAAATTAGATTAAGCCTTAATTGCCTCTTAGCAGATTAAGCACATTACGACATTCAGATGCAATTTAAAACCAGTAATGCATTCTTACTTTAACATTCAATGTAAACAATCATCATGTCACATTTCAGGGCATTGCTAGGACCCTCAGAAAACAAAAAACCTTATGAACTTCAGACAAAAAAGCACATATATACGATCACACTACAGCGATGCACAATCAGTGAAACTACCAAAAAACGCCAACACCAGAGCGTATAGCGTTTACAAATGTGTACATCACTTACATGCCAGAGATTCCTTCCATAAAGTATTGTCGCAATATTCATAGGTTCATAGGTTCATAGGTTCATACTAGGCTATCTGCCCAAGGGCATTTATAAGCCTAGCCCATAGTTATGTGGCTTTCGCCACCCCTTTAGTTTGAATAAAAACTATGCCTATCATTTTGCTGTGCCTCTGTCAAGCAGTGACGCTGAAGTAATCCCTGGGGTATATCTGCAATCTCCCATCCATTGGTCAAGATTCCTCTTGAACAAGACCAGAGAGGTGCTCTGCCTCACATGTACCGGGATTTTGTTCCACAGCATAGGGAGTCTCTGGGTGATGAATCTGTCCCTCCAGCACGTTCTATTTATAACCGTGTCAAGGTTTAAGTCTCCCGCCCTTGTGGTTCTGAGGGATCTAGATTTTTTGAGGTGAAGCATATTCATCAAATCTGGGTTTGACATGGCCTTATATGTCAGGCACAGGTCACCTCTGAGCAAGCGGTATGAGACTGAATAGAGCTGGAGTTCTTTGTCTCCTAAACCATGCATATACTTGGATCCCATACCTTTATTGTCAGGAGCTCCACAAAAAACAAATATTTAGACACAATTCATCAGCGGAATAAAACTCCACGAAAAAGCATCAACAAACTGTCTACTGTTGTGAGCTAAACCTCACTCCATTTGCTGTTGGCATCACATGTCTAGGTGCTCAATAAGGAATACCTCCTACTCTAAAAAGTTGTCCCCCCGGTCCTATTGCAAGACACTTTAGTCCATCGGCTAAAGAAATTCAATATAGGTCAGCGTTAATACGCATACAAGTTTACACTTCTTAAAGATCCTAATTCCCATATTTTAAAGCATACATAAATGCATCTTTCCTATTCCTACATTTTAGGACATACATAAGTATATCACTAAATAGATATAGAGAAATATAAAAAAGTAAAGCTGAAGTCACTACAGACACATATATTGGTACTCTAGTGAGGTACTAGAGACCACACCTAATAGTTCCACATATCTCAATCAATCTCATACGCAATAGAATAAATCATATTGCAAGATGCTTATTAAGTCAATATTTAACCATGAAGCCCTTACTTTTAACTATTAAGTCATAAATTGCAAGATATGTTATATATCTGAGAAATTACCAAAAATTCCATATAATCACTATAATTTTCATAGCAATAATTGCTACAAAACATGTATAAAAAAAATATATATGAATATGAATATAAACATATACTAAATATACAGTAAAAGCATATCTATATAAAAACATATATAAAATAACTATGTCCTTAATGCAGAAAAATGTATATATGTACATACACATGTAAACAACAATGTTTAGGGTATTTGTTCAGAAGCTTCACACAGAAATCTTACTTTAAAAATCACAACTGATGCTGTGTGACAATATTGCAACACTCAAGACGACTGCTCTTAACATACATCTTATAAAGAAGATGTGCCACCCCAATATGAATGTACATAATGATATACCAGAAAAACTATACTAGTTCAAAACCAAATCTCAAAAATCATTATATCAAACTAAATCATACATTTACTGTAAAACATAATTACAATATAAAATATATAATAAAAAATATATCATGGATACCAGAAAAGTGTATTTATCTAGTATACATCCATAAACATGTATAATGTTATGAAATACAGATCATAATATTAAATTTGATGAATTATAAAGTAATCCAACCTATAATAGTCCACAGCAAATTTCCAAGGTGGCAGTATGTCCCTACCATTGAATACTTGTACATCAGCTCATAAGGGGCTATGAATGATTAAAAGGCCTACATATACATACCACAAGTCAGAAGAAAGTCTAGTGCTCACTAATACTATCATAACTTTATTTAATAGTGTAAAAGTATATAATTCTAGGGCACAGTCACAAGCTTCATCTACGTTCAATCAGCACAGGTTTTAAAGAAATGGAACCATTCAGCCCTGGTGGAATATGTGCCGCTAATTTCAGTATCCAATGTAGCTCGGCTCTAGCCAATCTTTGTTCAATACTGCCTCCTCTTGAGGTTGGAGTGATTATATCCAATGCCCTGAATGTAAAAGAATGAGAGGGACACTCTTTAATATGCCTGGCCAAAGCATTTGTGTCCTCCTGTTTATGGATCTCATAGAGATGGTCGAGATACGTCCCTTAACCTTCTCTTTGTGAGACCCACATAAAATACTGCATAAACAGAACAGGTGGCCAGATAAATCACATTTTGGTATTGCAATCAGCATAATATCTAGGTTTGAAGACAAAATTCATGTTGGGGTGTTGGTAGAACTGTACACTACTTATACTGTTACACCTAGGGCAGTGTAGACAGGGATATGTTCCTTTTCTCACCAAATCTCCTAGTATTAAACTGGTGGACTTTCCTGTATTCAGAACTGCCGGTCATTACACAGTTGCCTCTTAAGATTATTACTATTGCTATAGCAAAATGTTGGTGTAGGACCTACAATATTACTAATCTCTTTATTTACTGTAAGGACATTCCAATGCTTCCTTATCACACTTCTAACACTCTCCACCTCATTAGTAAATTTAATGACATAACTGAGCCTTTTTCCATGAGTATTGGAGCCAGCAGTGGCTTCCATCCTGCATCCTCTTTTAGTAGAGAATTCCAGACTAGCATCATGCTCTAAGTCTCCAATAATTTCATTTCTCACCCTTCTAACCATATTCATATCATACCCCTGTCTCTAAACAGAGATTCCATATTGTTAACTTCTTTCAAAAGATCATCTCTATTTTGACAGAGTCTAGATACTCTGATGAATTGACTGGTGACTATGCCACGAAAGGTGTAAGCTGGGTGCATGCTATCTGGTGCTAATAGTGCATTTTTCCATACAGCTTTTCTGTAGATCCTAGTAACAACCTCACCTTCTCTAGTCAATCTAAGTGTGACATCAAGGAAATTAGCCTCATAACCTGAAATCTCTACTGTAAACCTCAAGAAATCAGTTGTGGTTTGTAGATAACCAAGGAAGTGTTGGAAACTGTCAACCGTGCCTTCCCAAAATATAAAATCATCTGTTATCTTTATCCTTTAATCATCTGTTAGTAAAATGCAGTTATAAAACACTTTGTATTATATTTGTGATTTGTATAACTATGCAAACTAAACATTTTACAATTAGCTTACATATTTTTTTAACTTTTGATTTCAGTATTTTTTTTATTTATTTAACTGCTCTGTCATTCATTTTACAAAGACTGTTTGACTAACACCATCTGTGATTTTATTTCTTTTTAAAATTCAGAACTTTAACTGTTTGGTGTGGTGTTACTATACAATTATAAAACAATGTAAAAAATAAATAGATATTAGCTTAACTAAGACATGTTTATATTTACATTATTTATATTTGCTGTTGTCTGCCTGTTATTCTTGTGCATTGTATAAAAAGAAAATACATGCATGTCAGCCTTGTCACGTTAAATCTTTATACAAGCATGTCAGTGTTGTGACTGTAAATCTTTACTCTTATTAACTATTTTTATTTAATTTTTATACACTAGAACTGTTTTGTTTACCTTTTGACTATGCTATGAGAATAGCAGTCATATGCTCTACTGTACTGTGGTACTGATAAATGTCTTGCTTTAATTGAATGGAAGTTTTAAACATTTGAGAATGATTTGTATTTTACCATCCTACCACGTATGCTTAACCATTTTCAAAACACAATCATATTATAAAATATATATCTTTTGTACAGATCAGCTGCAGTTTCCTGCTCTTTCCCAATGTATGTAGGAAGTCAGTCTCTGTCAGTTTAGCTAATCTATTTTCTTCATCTTGTAACTGCTGTTGAAGTGTTTCCTCATGGTCTGCCTGATATTGTTGAGCATAATCTTACACCATAGAAAATCAATATTTCTCCCCTCTAACCTTAATTTTATAATTTAAAAAATAATTTTGGCCACTTTTGAGGCAGAGTTCTGTGGCAGGATAAAGTCTGTCTGAAAAAAAAATGGTACCTATCATTGTAACTACAGGAATATCTGACTGCAACATCTTACGTGTAAAGAATTCTGTATATTCTTCCAGAAAAGGCAGTATGAGCGTTAGAAGCAACATGTTGAAAGTTTTCTTGGCATTAGCACTCCAACAGAATGTCCAGCTTCTTATTTTATGTTGTATTCCACAGAACAAAGGAGAAATAAGTTACTGCTTTTGTTCAGGTATTGTTTTGCATGAACCAAAGAGGTAAGGTGGGCAGTTTTTTTTGTTTCCTTCATGCCTGTAACAATGGTTAAGCTAGTTTCCTTGCAGGCTTCACAGTAAGGGGGATGTCTAGCTGTGTTATTTTTTTGATATGATAATGAGAATTTCTTGGGGTCTCCAGTTAGAGAAAAGGCAAAAGCCACCACAGCAAAGTATTTAGAAGATTTAGCAGCACAGAGCATTTGTGAATCTGTCACTTGTACTTCTGTCTCTGTAGTTTTTATGCACTACATATTAGATGTTTGGTATAGCAGCATACAGTGTTTGCCACTGAAGTGCTACAGAGTATGCTGTAACAGCTTCCTCCCCATGGTGACCTCCTAGACACTTCAGTAGTGGATAAAGATGTATGCTGCAGGAGTGATCCCTACAGTGAATGTGGTATTTATGAGTAACTTGCCATCAAGTACGTGTTTGAATATGGGGTCAGTGCTGCAGTATAAGCTTCTTCCCTTCTGTCTCCTCTTGTCCTGTGTCCTATCTTTTATACCCAAGACTCCCCTAAGAGTAGACCAAGTAGTAAGATACTTGAGAACTTGGGTTGGCAGTGAACATTTGAGTTGAGAAACCTAATAAAAGAGCTGGACACAGCCTCTTCTTCTATGCCACAGCTAGAATTTGGAATGCCTTTCCCCCACAAATCACCCTCCTAGACTCATGAAAGGCATTTAAACTATCTCTAAAGAAATACTATCTCAGCAATCACATGTGTCCCTGTACCCAAAACTATAGGCCAACATAAATAAACGTACAGTTGTTCTTATCCTTTTTGATTCTTTTTCTATCTTTATCTTATTCATCTTACTTCATTCTCCTACTAGGATACATGTTTCATCTCTCTGTATCTCTTTTTCACCTCCATCCCCCTACTTCCATATCTCTTCGTATCATACACACCAAGATACCAACCTGCTCTGCTTACGTAATTCTTCCTTTCACCCACTTTCTCATCACTATGAATGTACCATATACAGTATATATATTACTGTTGTTATGAATTACTTTTTATCTTGCTTGTATTAACCTACCAACTATATGTTATTTTACAAATTAACTAATTTAATGTATTTTTGTTAAAATTTAGTCCTGTATGTTCATTTGTTTATGTCATATTTGTGGAGCTTTTCTCCCTGGGCCTCCACTGAAAATGGGGTTCTGACCCAGTGGACTTTTCCAGTTAACAAATGTCAAGCAATAAATAAACAAACAAACATGAACTTTGATCACCATGTGTCCACAGTAATGAGAAAAATCCTACTACATGGCACAGCTTCTAAGTAAAGGCATGCCATCCGGATCTAAGAAGATCATAGTGCGACTATACTCAGCCCTCATTAGATCAATAATCAAGAAGTACATTGCACCCTTCGGCGTGTAACTGACTATGCATTTGCAACAACTGGAGTGGCCACAGAGGTTCCTTACTAAAAGAATGCAGGGTGTAAATAACATATCCTATGAGAAGCCACCTCAAAGACCTGACCTGTACTCTTGTCTCCTACAGACTACTAAGGAACGATCTATACCCAACGCACAAGGCATTCTCTGATCCAGCCCTGATGGAACTGTTATACATTTGCTAAACAAACAGCAGTAGAATTACCCCAGCTAAGTATATAAACATTGTCTACGGTATTAAAAAAACATGTTAGAGGGACATACTCCCCATTCATGTGAAGCAGAGCTCCTCCCTAAGCCTATTCAAATGCAGTTTGGTTCAGTGGATGGGAAATCGCAAATTTCAACTCTGGCTTTTCTCCTATGTCCTAAGGGCACAAGCATATACCAAAGGTATTCTAGTCTGTGAGTATTGATAATTGGGAAAAAAATGGATATGAATGGCTAGGTTTAAAAAAGCTGTAGGGCCATTAGCCTAGTAACATCCTGTGGTCTTAATTATCTCATTTGGGATGCAAGTAGGCCTCCTAGGTATATAAGACAGACAGATAAGGCTGTATCCACTGCTTACATCAGAACCCTGCTCCCTAAACTGAAACCTTGCTCATTTTCTGCGGACAACATCCCGTCATATTTCCTCCAAGTAGCTGCACACTCACTAGCTGTGCCCATCTCTATCATTATAAATCGTTCTATCTCTGAATCAAAAGTACCATCTATCTGGAAACAGGTCTATACCTTACCTGTTCATAAAGGAGGTAACTCCACTGAAATCTCAAATTTCAGACCTATAGCCATTATTTCTCCTCTGTCTAAGATATTAGAAAAATGCATACATACACAAGTCATGCAACATCTCTCAAGAAAACCTACTTACTCCTACTCAACATGACTTTAGACAAAAACATAGCACCTACACTGCTGTCATGTCCTTCCTCAATACTATTTCCCTGGCCAGAGATGACCACAAACTTATCTCCTGCCTCTTCCTGGATCTCCCAAAGGCCTTTGATACTGTTTCTCACCCTCTACTACTAAACAAACTGTCTAACCTCAATTTCTCCCCAGCTACAGTAGCATGGTTTGATAGCTATCTTACTGATAGACTTCTGTCAGTGAAATGGGATACTGCTCTGTCCTCTCCCCTTCAGTCAGTGAAATTGGGTACTGCTCTATCCTCTCCCCTTCCAATAAAAATGGGAGTCCCTCAAGGATCTGTTCTAGGGCCATTACTTTTTAAAGATTTTCACCAACTTACTCCATACCTCCTGCCCACACTCATCTATTATCCAATATGCAGATGACCCCACAGTGATAACAATAGCTAACTCACCCTCTGAACTCTTAATCATTGCCCAGTCTTCCTTTAATTCAGTAGAAACATGGCTTTCCAACAATCAACTTATCTTCAACCCAAAAAAAAAAAATAAAAAATACTACTCTTACTCCCAAAACACGTAATCACATGAGGTCCTCCTTTTCTATCATTTCCCTTAAAAACACCCCTATAGAAGTAGAGTTTAGCACAAAACTCCTTGGTGTAACAATTGATGATCAATTAAAAATTGATCTTCACATAAATAATTGTATTAGTAAAACTCACCACAAACTAGGTTTATTATACAGAAACAAAAAAATTCTCACACAAGAAGCTATAATTGCTCATTCATGCTTACCTTCTTCCCTGCTTAACTTACTGCTCACAATTCCTCACTAACCTAAACTCCTCTCTTCTCACAAGACTAGAGTCTACTTACCACAAAATAGCTAGATTTGCTACTCAACAATCTTATAAATGCCACCACTGTCTCTCTCTAAAGTGCTTGAACTGCCTCACCTCCTGCTTCTTTCTTAGCTCCAAACCGTACACACTATTCTCTACCAGCCTTCTTATTGTTCAGCCTTAAACATTGTCATCTCCCATTATGCTCCCACAAGAAACCTGTGCAGCTCTTCCCAAGACTTAAGTATCTATAAGCCCAAGTCTAAAGCAGGGTGCAGCTTATATAGCTGCCACCCCTCTATTGCGTGGCACAGACTCCCCCTAGAAATTCGAACACTGACACATCCCAAACAATTTAAACTAACCTTAAAAGAATATTTTAAAGGACAATGGATCTGCCATTGCTCCAGCCCTCCATGAAAACAATAATGCATACCAACTTCCTCTGTTACTTTGATCCCCACTACTATCCTATACTATTAACTGCAATATAAAAAAAAATGGTTTAAATTCTTTATGGTTTCTGATTTGGATCCTGCATAACTTGTAAAAATGTTGTTTAACTAAGTACTTTTGCTGCTATATAGTTGTTTGACATGTACCATTACTTCTTATACTATTGCATAAAATAATATTAACTGCAAAAACTGGAGCTTTTCTTCCCGGGCCTCTGCTGAAAAAGGGCTTTGGCTAAGACATTCCTGATCAACAAATATAAAATAAAAATAAATAAATATGTACGTCTTATCTTTTGTTTTTTATTTCATATGTGAAGTAAGGAGTAGTGTCAGTAATGGACTTGTAAAGGAAAGGGGCCCTTTTATGAGCAATTAAAATTAAGAAATGGTTCCCATGACAAGAAACCCACAAATACATTACCCCTATTATAGGTTCTTAAGGGCTAAATAAACTTCTACCCTAAGCAAGATGGAACAATGCTACAACAAAGTAGCTAAGTTTACCACAAACTATAAATATCGTGGACATCACTGTAAAGTGCTGCTAGAACTAAAGTGGCTTGAACTTCCCAACCAGCTTGCTTTTATTCAGCTATCCACTTTGCATTACCGTATTTTCAAGCCTACTGCCTGCCGTGCACTAGCCAACTTAGCCCCACCTTGTACACCAAATAGATCCCTACAATCAGAAGACAAAAATCTCTTGGCTATCTCAAAACCCACAAAATAGGTCACTTTCTGTATTCATATTCTGTCTCTAAACTATTAAATTCACTACCTCTTGCTACCAGGTGTATGCCTGGCCTAACCTGCTTTAAAGCCTCTTTAAAAAATCATCTCAAAAATACATGGCTGTGCTCCTGTGTAAATCCAGTCTAATGCTCAGCTCTTTCTCTTCTTCCACGCTAGCATTCTTCTTCTTCTTCTGTCACATCTTACTTCTTCACAGTCTACAAGATCCTAAGTATCTCCTAACTCCTGCTCTGTTTCTAAACCATATCCTTAAGCTACTGCTCAGTCTGTAATGCCTCTATTCTTCTTAATCTATCTTTCTGTACAACTACCTTTTCTGCTACTATTTTCCTAACTGAAACCAACATTTTATTTTTCATGTACTATAACAACCAATGTCATACATTGTAGTACCTAAGTGCTACTTATATACACTTTTTCTGTTCATAGGCTAAGTATATGATGTTAGAATGACTAAAATTGTCTATAATGATATAACTATTAGAATTGTCCAGATGTGTAGCGTGTCTTGTAACCTAGTTTACGTTCTATCAGCTTATTTTTGTATAGTGTTCCTCATGTCACTTGTATTGTTTTGGACTATAATGTATTTGTATTGTACTGTATGTGGATCTTTTTTCCCTGGCCTCTGCTGAAAATGAGTTCCGTAGACTCAGTCGGACCACCCTAGTAAACAAATTTCAAATAAGTAAATAAATAAGGACTGGAACAGTGCACTGATAACTACTTTTGCCCCCCCAAAAAAAAAAAATCTGAAAAATTATGCAAGCTGTTCCTCTTTTTAGACATATATTAGACCATCGTATTGGGTGGAGAACCTCAATTCCATGCAAATATCCGACAAACTCTAGGAGTGAGACTGGAAAGATGAACATCTGGATTTGGCTAGTTGTTCTTGTACAACAATTTATGCAGTAATAATCCATGTACTCTCATATTTACTGTTGAGTTGATTTGTGTTAGCTCACAGCTGTACTTTGCCAATCATCACTGTTATTCAGGAGGAGAACTGACCAGGTTCTGCACAATCCAAGAGTGCCATTTGTCTCCCCAGCTCCTGGAAGCCAAATCCTGACACCAGATTTTTCACACTTCACCTTGAGATGCTGGTCTCTGAAGGTCCAGGTGGAATGGAATTTCCAAGACAGGAGTTTATATATATATATATATATATATATATATATATATATATATATATATATGGGTCTACTTTACATTCCCAAACGCTGACTTCACCGACACCAACTTAACCGACCCAAAATGACCGACAACTGTTTTGTCCGACGAACGATTTGCCCGACCATTAATTCACCAACACCAACGTAAATCACTGTTCTTCAGTATTCAAATCGTATATAGAAATAAACAGCAAACCACTAAAAACACGTTGGTGAAAACAACTTGTCCAAGTTGAAAAGAAAATCTCCTGAACTAAGTCTTCCATGTCGTGATAGTGTTCACAAATGATAACATTGAATATAATACTTTAATTACAAAAGGAAATATCTTCAAAGTCCCAGCTGGACGTATAACGTAGTGCTGTAGATATGCCTCCATTTCGCAAAGTTCAACTGTAACTGCTGAAAGTAACTTGTCGGGTTTTCTAATTAATATCTCTTGTAGTAATGTAAACTAATATATAATGTATACAATGTAAGCAAAATAAATCTTTTACAGTTTTAACAGTCTAGCAACACTGTTTACAAACTCCATAGCACTGTATTCTCGTCTATTCTGTAGAACAGTAGCAAATTGTTCATGACGCTTCATTAATTTCCGTTTTTTAGGGGACGGTGGAAACCCAGTTGAAATTCTCACACGTAATTCATCTACTCTATTTTGCTCTTTTGATAACGCATGCATAAGTACGTGTAAATCAACGTTTCTAGAACCTAGTAAGCATTTCAATCGCCTATGCCAGGCTTCAACAGAGTTCTGAGTCCGTGGTAAATTTAACTCATTCAATTCAGATATATTCCAAAAGGAAACGGGAAATAAAGGTGGAAATCTTATTGAGCTTCTCATCCTAGTTGCAAACTTTCGGAGTCTGCCGTGAATATACCAATCAGAGAAATATTTTAAGAGTTCACGTCCTTCAGGTGGAAAACACACTTGTAACTCTGCAAATGTAGCTTGTACTTCAGATTCTTGTAGAAATGCTAGTGACACTAGCGATTTTACATTCAGTTGAAATCTTGCATCTGTGTTATATAATCTAGTTAGTCACAAAGACTGCACCTTTCGTCAAATATTCTGGCCAAAATGAAAGAGACAACCTTTACATTTAGCTCCTGAAATATTAAGTCTAACACTTTTGACTGCAGCCACTTCAAAGTCACATAATGTAAATTGCACATTAGCCTCTAAACCATTACTGGTGAGTAAATGAAAAACAGAATGCCATAAAAAATTGTAGCATTTCAAAGACTTTCTACTCATTAACACATAAACTAGTGGTACAGCTTTGCTGTGACTGCCGCATTTAACAAGTCCATGAATGCTATAAAGCTGTCGACAACTTACTCCTTTACTGAAAAATGTACCGTCCATTAACCAAATAGTAGCGTTATTCATGTCAAACAGATTGTTTGCAGTACTAAACACGTATACTACACTATCAGTACTTTTATCAGCCAAATGTTTTGAAATGAAAGCACTGGACTTTAACGGATAATGAATGCTATTGACATTCATAAGATTCACTTCTCCGTTTCTCTCAAAAACATTTTCTTTCCTACGTACCCTGCCAATACTTTGCAAAAGTGACTTTCTACTAGGTATACTTTGCACTGCTTCTAGAGAATTTGAGGCCATTGCAATATCCACTATAGCACAAGGATTATCTCTGCTATACTTTGCCCTTACTTTTATTTCACTGCTAAGTTTGTAACGCTGCAACTCCGCAGGATCAGTGGAATGATGATGTGACACAGACCTTACAAGTTGCTCACCTTCCGTAACTAGCAAAGTAATAGCTCTACCTTTACATTTGCAAGACTTCTTGTCTTTACATCCCCAGTATTGTCCATTTCCTCTGCTTCTTTCCAAATGGTACAGATAGCCATCAAGTTTTAACATAGGTTTACTTCGTTGAGAAGTAATCGGTTTGTATATGTTTCCCACAATTCCCGGTCCAACTTCCGATAAATCCGCCATCGTTACGGCTTGCTAGGATATGTTGCTGTAAACATATGAATGATTTATATAGTAATTTACAATATCAAGTAAGTAACTACAATCATTCACTGCAGCTGTCGGGATTACGATAGTCGGTAATTAACACTTTCGGTAAATGGCGATTTCGGACATTTAGTCTCGGTAAATTTGGTGTCTGGAAAGTTACGGGAAGTGAGTGGTATGGTGAGAAAGTGCAGCAGTGGGGATAAAGAAGTTACTGTTTATCCTCACTATTTTACCATTTTTGAGTTATGATATTTAGACATGGAGAATGCAGAAAGGCTTGCCCCACCCAAAAAAAAAATCAAGTCACTTTCTGCTCTTTCGATTAGTGGGTGTTTGCTGTATTTTTGTTAAATCCCTATATTGAATCTGGTTATCATATCCCACTGATGATTCCGTATAGATCCTGCATCATTGTTAGGAACGTTTTTGTCAAGATATGTGCACCCCAGATTGTCATGACTTTGCGAGCAAAGAGTACTAAAGATTATCACTAGCAACACAGTGGTCACACGATACATCAACAAGAAATACATTTGAACCAGCTCTGTAGACTAGCAGTGATGGCAAGAGTGTGGCTCTTAAACATAAGTACCTTCTGCAAGCTTTTTATATCCCTTCAGAGCAAAATGCCTTTCTGCACCAGTTAAGTACATTTTCGCCATCTAGTAAATGTGAAGCCTGAATACACAGATGTGACTCTTTTCTTTGGGACCCCAGAGACAGCTGTGTTTGCTTCCTGTTTGCAAAACCAACTCAGATCTGTTCCAGATACTCACACAACATGCATGTACAGTGAATGACCTTCCTCTGATTTGGATGACAGGCCAGTGTATGCATTTTCACCTCTTCGTGTCCTCCCAGAATAGCTCAAAAAAACAAGATGATGGGACAGATACCATCAAATTTCCCTCTTCTGGCAATACTTTATTTTTCAGTTATTTCTACTAGGGGGAAGACCCACAGATTTCTTTCAACATCCAGTACTTCACTGTCATAACAAATAGATGCAATAGTGCACCCATATCTCAGCAGTGTCAGATTTATCAAACTAAAGACTAGGATTTTGACCCCTCATTGGGACTGAGCCACCAAAGATGCTCTCCATACTTCAGAAGGGCAAGTAAGCCTATGATTAGAAAATCTAATATGATAAACTGGGAGTGACCCTCATCTTGTACTTTGTGTCACTCTGCCTAAGGCATCTTTGGTGGTATGAGTCCTGAGCTGCCTTTGCAGCCTTTTTATGGCAAAGGTTTAGCTTACTTTTATGTTGCCCCTTTAAGCCATCTTTGCATGGGGAAAGACCCTACGGGAGCATGCACATTTAAGCACTAGAACTGCTTTATCTGCTTTGCTGTGGATGTTACTGCAAATACATTTGGTACTTCTGACCACTGTACTTTCATGTTTGTTGGATGTAATGGAAGCCTCTTTTAAGTACCCATACACAAATATGACTGTTTTTATATATTATGGGAATTAGTGCCGCTGTGTTGCAGCGGTTAGCATTGTCACCTCACAGCAAGTGGTTCTCCCGTTCGATTCCCAGCTGGAGCACCTTCTGTGTGGAGTCTGCATGTCCTTCCCGTGATCAAGTGACACTAAAGACATGCACATAGGTGTGAGCGTGAATGGACGTGTCTTCTTTGAAGGTTGGGCGTCGGGCTGGCAACTCGGCACCGTAAAAACGGACCAGAGTTCCACTGTGGCGACCCCTAACCGGGAAGAGCCGAAAGACTTAAAGTGTTGAATTGCTAATTTTTCTTGATGTCCCTGTGGTCTACAAAACAAAAAATGGATCTCAATGCCAAAACTAAAAGATCAATTTGCTTTATTAAAACACAAATCCAGCAGCAAAGCTTTTGGGCAAAATCCTTTCTCAGTGTGTATAATAATTAATTTAAAAACGGATCTTAGTATACAGCACATGACTTCATTGTCCAGTAGAAACTTCACATTCTCCAGTAGAAACTTCACATTCTCCAGACAAAAATGGGAAGTTTCTATTGGACAATGAAGTCATGTGCTGTGCATAAAGCTCCATTTTTGCTTGAAAGCTTTACTTTTAGATTTGTGCTTTAATAAAGCAAATTGATCTTTTAGTTTTGATGTTGAGATCTGTTTTCTGTTTTGTAGTTGCTGCTGCTGTATTTAAATTTGTTGATCTCAGTTACTCAGTTCTTGCCTTTAAAGTTTATGTCCCTGTAATCCCCATTGAACCAAAACAATAGGCACCTTTGTTGGGGACAATCTGTCTTATTCACACAGGAAAGACCTAAATCTAGTGTGTTCTGCTATTTGTTTGGTACCTGACCTATTGCTTTCTTTTGCATATGTGGGAGGCCCCAACCTCTAGAAGTCTTAACTAGATGGGTAGATGTCTACCTGCAGCTAATTCCATCTATAATGAATTACACTGCTCTGTTGATCTTTGTATTTCAACATCTGTTATGATGAGTTCATTATGTAACTGTATTATGGACAGTGCAGGGGTAGCATTATCACCTCACAGCAAGTGGTTCTCTAGTTTGATTCTCAGCTGGAGTACCTTCTGTGCGGAGTCTGCATGCCCTCCCTGAGTTTGTGTGAGTTTTCTCTGGGTACTTCGGTTACCTCCCACTTTACAATGACATGCGTCTGGAGCATTTCTCTCCGAACCTCCACTGAAAAATTGGCTTTTTTTCTAAGTCTGACTTTCCTGGTAATCAAATGTTAAACAAATAATAAAAATAAATAAATAATTTTGTTAAACCTAGCACTTTTCTGTTAATCCCCCTTGACCTGAAGCTGGCAACAGATGCAGTGGACTGTGCTTGGAGAGTCTGATGTCAACATCTTACAGTTTAAGGTCTAGTCCAAGGAACAAAAGCTGAAACATATGCTGAAAGAGATAGCTCTCTATCTTGTGTTAGTAATTCTTTCAGAACTGAAGCTAATGAGGTTGCTGCTGCTGTTGTAACAGATGGACAAGAGGGTACTTACTCTTACTGATTTATGAAGGCTAATCCTGGTAGTCTGTGGACTGGCAGTAAAACTAAATCTGATCCTCGAGTATTGCACAGTCATAGCCAGCAGAATGCTTTGAAAACTGAGCCAGGAACTTGTCATCCTCCCTGTGAGTGAATGCTGGAATTGAATACTCTTTGAGTATTGTAAACCATTCTGCCATCCCAGAGATCACTGTTCTTACATTTCAAGTCCATCACTAACTCTATAATAGTTTGCACCAAAATGCTGTAGAAGGGGGTGTGATGATGTGAGGTATTGCCAGCTATAAAATTAAATAAACAGTACACACTCCTGCCAAAGGCTCACAAACAACAAAAATCCAGGCTTAAAAACAAGATGCGAGCACACCAACAAAGCTGAGAAAAAGCCAAAAACGTCCTAAAACACTTTATTACAAAAGGATGAGCACTTTTGTGGGGTTACCGCTTCATAAGAGCCATATAAAAAGCAGCTCAAAGTAAAACACTTATACAAGTTAAAATCACATCTTGTTTTTAAGCCTGTATTGCCAGCTATGCTAGGAGAAATAAGGCAGTGGATGTGTAATATATGCCAGCAGAGCTAGCTGGAATTTATTAAAGAATTGTATGTTATGTGAACATCAAACTGATTTGTACAGATGCTTGTGTTGAAGATGCATCAACAGTGTGTCCTGTATATATTGTAACAGAGGATACTGGAAGAGAAGAGGTTAATATTAATCCACCTGATTGTGAAAAATAGAAATTAAATTACTTAATTTAGGCCATAAAGATTGTATCTTACAGTTCCCAGTGCAGCCAGAGATAAAGTCTGTAATAGGAAGATTTCTGTATTGTCTTTGGAGTGAAGTAATTGCTACTCTGGAAGGGTGGAGGTTTGAAATTGTTTTATAACTTCCAGAAGCTGCAACAGAGCTTAGCAAGCTGTGTGTGTGTGTGTGTGTGTGTGTGTGTGTGTGTGTGTGTGTGTGTGTGTGTGTGTGTGTGTGTGTGTGTATTATTGACACATATATGCTAAATCCTGACAATTTCTAGCAGTGGGGGTGGCATGGGAACCAAAAGTCAGATAACCAGATATAGGTGATGTCATTCTGTAATCTAGGACAAAAATTATGTTTAATACCAGATGACACTGAAATCTCATTGCAGACTGTTTTTGACAACGAAGGATCCCCCCACCTACTTCATCATGCCTTGGTCTAGAAAGTACCCAAGGAATAGTAATTCTTTAGTTCAGTTTGGAAAATATAGTGAGATTAGTTAAGTACTACTTATTCAGGATATTTTATGTATTTATTTATTTACATTTGTTGACTGGGAGTGTCGAACTGGACGTAGGTCCATTTTCAGTGGAGGCCTGGGGAGAAAAGCTCCACAGTTAAAATATACAGACAGTAGTTACACTGGATTTACATAGCGATTAACAATTTGTTTAACATAGCAATTAATTACAAACATAGTTACAGATGAAGAACATAGTACATCAGTAGACAACTAGAATCTTTATCAGCGAAGTACATAACCGACATTAACAATTGTTACAATAAGAAGTTCCTGCTGTATAATAAGTAGTAGGCTTATGAGCATCCGAGCTTGTTATAATGCAGGTAGTTAGTGGGGTGGAAAGAAAGGTAGTGGTTGGATGGGGTGGGTGATATTAGAGTGGGAGTTGCAAGGGCATAGCCAGCATGTTTTTAGGTGCGCTTTTAGTAAAGTTTTGAAGTGGGTGTATGATGGAGGTAATTGTGGGTGGGAGGGAGTTCCATAATTTGGCTATGGTGCAAGGGAATAGTGCTTCACCAGCAGAGTTATTGGCTTTAGTGATCTGCAAGTGATTTTTGTTGCTGGATCTTAGTGGTCTGGTGGTGCGATAGGGTTGGGGTAGATTTTGGAGGGATGGGACATTTAGTGGATGGTTTACTAGTTTGTGGGCGAGTGTGAGTTGATACCATTGAAGGAGGTGAGGGAGTTCAAGCCAGCCCAGTTCAGCAAGTGAAAGACAGTGTTGACTACGGTAGGATGCCCCTGTGGTGAATTTGGCAATTTTGTTGTAGTAGGTCTCTAGCTTGTTTAGATCGCATTGCCTTTGGTTGGTATATATTGGAGAGGCATAAAGTAGGGTGGAGATAAGGTGGGAATTTGCTACTGAAATCTTTTCTGCTTTGGTGAGAAGTTGCTTATTTCTGTATAACGTGCCTAGTTTTTTGTGGACTTTTTTATGGTCATAGATATGTGAATGTCAAATTTTAGTTTGTCTATTTCCACTCCTAGCAATTTGGTGTGTTCAGTTGGGTGTATAGTGGTGTTGTCTTTTGCTGTGATGTTAAAGTGATAGTTGTTTTGAGTATGTTTGATGGATTGGAAGATGAGCAGTTTAGTTTTGTTTGGGTTAAGTATTAATTGGTCATCGGATAACCAAGTTTCAACAGAGGTAAAGGCTTCCTGTGTGACTTTTTGTAGTTTGAGTAGGGACTGGGCTGAGCAGATGATGGTTGAGTCATCTGCGTATTGTATGAGTGTACCATGTTTGGTGGCAGAAGCTAGATTATTGGTGAAAATAGAGAAGAGTAGAGGTCCAAGGATGGATCCTTGGGGAACCCCTGTAGAGACAGGTAGTTGGGGAGATGTGTCATTCTGCCATACAACGGATTGTTGACAGTCAGACAGGTAACTCTGAAACCAGTTGGTGACTGATTGATAGAAGGATAGGTTATTGAGGACAGAGATGAGTTGTTTGTGTGGGACCATGTCAAATGCTTTAGATAGGTCTAGGAAAGTAGCAGAGGAGAGATAGCCATTGTTTTTATGCTTAAGGATAGTGTTAGTAAAGGAGAGTAAGGTAGTAGTGGTGCTATGGTTTGGTCGGAAACCATGCTGATTATTGGAAAGGAGATTGTTAGTAAGGAGGTAGTCTGAGACCTGAGAGTGAATGCATCTCTCTAGTATTTTGGAGAGTGGAGAGAGAATAGCTATAGGGCGGTAATTGGTTAGTTCTGTGGAGGGGAATTATATGCGGTACTTTCCATAGTGTGGGAACATAAATTTCTGACAGAGATAGGTTAATCAAGATGGATACTGGGTAGGCCAGAGCATCAGCTGCAATTTGTAAGTATTCACTTGGGAGGTTGTCTGCTGCTAATTTGTTGGGCTTAAGTTTAGTTTGAGTTTTTTTTATGTTGGAAGTAGGTACAGGAGAAAAAGAGAAGGCAATGGGGAGATTACAAGTTGACGGTGTGGGTTGGAGGGGAGGGGGTTGTGTTGTTTAGCTAGTGATAGGATGGTTTGTGTGAAGTGTGTGTTGAATGAGGTAGCAGTATTTTCAGAGGAGTGAGGGATGTTAGGAATTTCTGTCTAGTTGAGGGGGTTTTGGTTTTGCGCCAGTGCTCCCAGGCTTTATCCCTGTTTTTCATTTCTGACTTAGTGGTTTTCTGTAGCCATGGGGAGGGTTGTGCTTTGGTTCTGGAAAGTCTTATGGGGGCATTGTAATTAAGGATGCTCAGGAAGGTAGTATTAAACAATTCAACTGCATCATCAAGACTGAGGTACTTTAGAGGATGCCAGTTACATTCTTTGAGGGATGAGATGAATGTGAGTGGGTTAAAGTTTAGTTTTTTACATATTTGATGGTAGATGACAGGTTTAGCTTGGTATAGGTATTTTTTTAGTAGGAATGTTGGGGAGTGATCACTGAGGCTATCTTATAAGCAGCCTGTTATATATGACTGGGGGCTCTTACTGACTAGTATCCAATCCAGGGTAGTGTGCTTGCTGGAGTTTTTATTTATCATTGTTGGCGACTGGACTAGTTGGGTGAAGCCATGAAGGTTTACATGATGAGTTGGATGGTTGCCCGAACAGGATTGCTAGTCAATACTGAAATCACCTAAAATTATAGTTTCTTGGGGGAGATGGTGGGTAGATCAGCTGAGGAGGTTTTGTAGTGGAGGCATGTTTTGGCCAGGTGGGAAGTAGCATCAGTTATGTTGATGGTTTTGTTTTGGTTTATTTTGAGGTTGGTGTATATTATTTCTTCATTGCCTGTTTGTAGAGCCGATGATTTTAAGATCTGGATGTTTAGATGCTGTTTAAATATTATAGCTACACCGCCTCCTTTCTTGTTTAGCCGGTCTACTCTTAGTATGCCATAACCGGTAGGGAGGATTTGCTCACTGACAATGTGAGGTTTTAGCCAGGTTTCTGTCAGGATGACTATATCTGGGGAGTACAAGTCTATGGTGGCATGGAGTTCATGGACTTTGCTGGATATACTTCTAATATTTAGGCTTAGTAGAAGGAAGTCACTTGGCTTTCTATTGGCTGTGATATGGGAGAAGTTGTGGTTTCTGGTCTGATTATGACGTATGGGGTTGGAGATGGTAGGGACAGGGTTGGGGTAGATGTCTCCACTTAGGACTAGTTTTGATATGCATGTGGTTATTAGTTTTCTCAGTGTTTTGAATGTGTTTGTTTATTAGGGAAACTTTATGATTGTGCTCTGTGGGTAATAGGTATGATGGGAGGATTACTATGTTAAGTTATAGGGATGCTTTATGTTTGAATAATATAGTTGCTAGAATATGCTGGGGGTGCATAGGAATGGTTCTTGAGTTGGCGGGAGGGGGAGCTGAGTGAGGGTGAGACATGAGTGGTGGTGTGAGTAATAGTACAGTGGTAGTGGTTGAGTGGGGGAATGATGGAGTTTTGGTAGGATGTAAGAAATGCAAAGAGAGTGCATGCAGTGAGCATAGGTAAGGTATGCTTGTACATGTTAGCTGAGGAAGAGTGATAGTAGTGGGAAGATGGAGGAGGTAGTGTTGGGTTTAGTGCTGTGGTTGGCTATTGGAAAGATGGGAGGGGTTTGTGAGTGTAATAAAGGTAGGACCACTGGGGGCAGGAGGGAATAGGGGACAGGGTGGGGAGCGAAGTGTGTAGAGACCCTGTTAGTTGCTCTTATGAGGGGGCTGGAAACAATCGGGTAACAGAGTAAACTGATAAATGATCATATGATAGTGAATGTGGAGACTCAGGTAGGTACACTGTATTCCCACAAACTATCAGTTAGCTGTGCCCCAGTTCAGGCAGTTTTAATAAGTTCTATAGCAGAGCCGAGCATTAGGTGCTCAAAGGGTGGTTGTAGTTTTAAAAATGGTGCCTGCAACAGGTAATATTTATTAACTGTGGGATTGGCTTAAGATAATAAACAGGGAAGGGGAGGGGGAGAACAAGGGTGTGAGCAGGCAGTTTTTTTGTACTGCTGCTAATGAGCCAAAGCAAAGACAAGTTTGTGTTTAAAGAAACAATCAGAATTGACCAAGGACTGCTCTGAAAGTATAAGTCATTTCTTAACCATTTCTCAGGTGGAAAAACAGGATAATCTTATATCAGCAGTCTACTGTGGTCTCAGTTTAAATTAACAAATGCACAGTATTTGTCAGTTATAGATACTATTTGCTAACAGAAGGGAATAAGAGAGAAAATGGAAGATGAGTGTGTGTGTGTGTGTGTGTGTGTGTGTGTGTGTGTGTGTGTGTGTGTGTGTGTGTGTGTGTGTGTGTGTGTGTGTGTGTGTGTGGCTGCTTACAAGCCAAAGCAGAGTGCTCTCCAGGGGATAATGAATATTGGCTCAAACAGGTTGACACATACTCAAAGTTAACTTTAGCTGTTTGCAGACAGTTCAGACCCAGACTGCGCTTTTCTTATAAGAATGATAAAGATGTTACGGCAGTTGAATACTTAAAGAGTGGTGTTAGGTTCAAAGTTAACTTTAGCTGTTTGCAGACAGTTTTTTATTTATTATTAATTAAAATTATTAATTATTAAATATAATTAAAATATAATTAAGTTATTAATATTTATTATTAAAGCTTGTTAGTTTTAAGTTAGGCAATTAAGGTTGCTTAGACAAACATTAATTGACAATAAGGGGGTTTAAATGATTAATTGGGTAATGTTTTAGTATAAAAGTAATGTATTGGGATGTTACTTAATTTCTAATGAAGTCCTGTATGTTGGAGGACGAAAACGCGTTTGTGGTATTAGTGGCGTTAAGAAGAATAAATTTTGCTGCCTGATACACTTGTAAAGCCGTGGTTACTGAAACCCAGAGTGCTTTGGTGTATTTATTAAAGTACTATTTTTCTGTATCTGTGTGAATCTATTCATCTGTGTTATTTTAATATTTCCTGTAATTGAAACTCTGGTCTTTATCGTAAATAAATATTTAGTATTTGTGTTCTTTTCTTATTTCTTATTAAATTTATTTAAACTTTTCATTGTGGCTGGTCTTTTAGAGAATATTTTAATCTCTGAGAGTTTTCTTCTCCTTTCGGCTTTTTCCATTATGGGTCGCCACAGGGGAACAATGGTCCGTAGAATAATTGGCAATAGAGTTTTACGGTGTTGGGTTGCCGGCCTGGTGCCCATTCTTCCACAGAAGGCACACACACTCACACCTAGGGCCAATTTAGAGTGTTCAATCCACCTACAGCATGTCTTTGGGATGTGAGAGGAAACTGGAGCACCAGGAGGAATCCCATGGGACCACAGGGAGGACATGCAGACTCTGCACAGATGGCACCCAAGCCGAGAATTGAACCGGTGAACCTCTTGCTATGAGGTGGCAACACTACCCGCTACAATTTGGTGACAACTGTGGCTTCTGTTGTTCAAACTATCATTTGTCGTAAGATTAATTTCACTCAGTATAATTGGGTAACTTTGTAAGAGTGTAAACCACAATAGAAACGAGCAGAACTGTTGAATAAATCCAATGAACCAGGAAACCAGGACATAAAGTAGAAAGTTTAAAAGGAACATCCGTTTATTATAACAATAAATATGACAGTTTGAGCACTTTCATCTCAAGATAGAGACTTCATCAGAAACAATTATCTTTGTTTAATTAACTTTATATAACTCTCCAATTAATGACATCATACCTTCACAATTAACATTTAAAAAGACATCTACCTAGAATTGGTTACCAACAATAGTGAATGTGTTTAGTGCAGAAGACTTGTTTTATTTGATGTAAGAATAAAACTTTATGAATGAGTAAAAAATGGCACAAAAGTATAAAAGTATAAAAGTATTAAATATTGTATGTAAATATGTTGCCATAAAAAATTACGAAAATACCTGATATTCCTGTTTAGGTTGTTAGAATATTTTTTAAAAATGTATGAATATATTACAACATAAATATACATTACTGATAATTTTAAAAAACATATATTCATTCATTCTAAGACTAAAATTTCTTAATACTTAGTATAATGTGATTAACAAATATATATTTATATATTAAAAACATTAAATTAATAATTCAGATGTTGTTAGCTCTCTCTATAAGCAGTGGTGTTAAGGACACAGTTTCGTTTAGTCCTGGAGGAAACATAGAAGCTAACCTGTACTGCCATTGACTTTCCTTCTTTTTTAAAAGGTTTTTCCAATCTCCACCCCTAGCATCTGTTGTGACAGTGTCCAAAATACCAAAAAGGAATTTTTTAAAATCAACACAGGATGTACTGTGTTTATAAAGAGAGTTGGTATTCTTGTGATTTTTAATGTCATTAAGGTGTTCATATATCCTGTTTTTGAATAGTCTTTCGGTCTTGCCAACATAGAAATGTTGACAAGAAGAACATACTGCAAGATATACCACTCCCTTGGTGTTACAAGTACCATCTTTTAAGAACACAATACTATTCATGGTGTTGCATAGCCTAATGGTGGGTTCTGTGTCGATGTAAGAACAATAGTTACACATGCCACATCTTCTTGTGCCCCGTTTGTTTTGGGAATTAAGGGGTCTTTTATGTTCAAACAGTTGTTTCATATTGAACCCTACTTTGTTGACAAATCTGGGAGTGTTTCCCAACTTTTTGTGTATGCCATCATTGGTTCTCAAAAATATTCCAGTTTCTTTGTAAAATGTTTTTGATAGCAGGGGTTCTTGTGTTGTGTGTTAAAACACAAGTAGTGTGAAAGTCTTGTAAATTCACCCTGTTGTTGTTGCTACTTTCAGAAGATCCTAGTAAGGAATATATTTTTTTACCCCATGATTGCTGTACATTATGTAAAGTAGAATTGATTAAATCAGGGGATACCCCTTTCCAAAAACATTTCTTTTAACACACAAAAATTCCGCTTTGCAAGTCTAGTATGTCAGAAGTCATTCTGGCAATTCGAATAGCTTGCCCTTTGATAATACTGATTTTTTGTGATATAGGGTGACAACTGTCGAAATGTAAATAAGCATTACAGAATGTTTTTTTCTGAATACTTTTGATTTAAATAGCCTGTTGGGTATGTCTTTGTAAATACAGGTATCAAGATAGTTAATTTCCATGTTGTTATATTTGAAAGTGAAGGAAAGGAAGGAGGTACTGTTGTTAATGTAGTTTAAAAATTTAATAATTTCATCTTCACTTCCCCCCCATAAAATGAAGATATCATCCAGATATCGAAGATATAACTTAATATAGGGCCAAAATTGGCTGTTGAATACAAACTGTGTTTCCCAACCCAATAGGACCAAGTTTGAATATACCGGTGAACAGGTAGCACCCATAGGGACGCCAGTAACTTGTTTGTAAAATTTTCCTTCGAAACATAAAAAGTTATCAAGGACTAGGTTCATCAGTTCACAAATTAGTAGAATTTTGTCATTCCCAAGGTCAGAATGTTTAAAAAGTACCTCTTCGAACAATGCCATCCCTTCATCTTTGGGAATACATGTGAATAAATCTCTAACGTCAATAGTTAGAAATAAGACGTTCTCTTGAAATAAATCCTGTTTAATACTTGTCAAAAATTCCCAAGAATCCTTTAGTAGGTGAGAAGTCTTTTTGACCACATGTTGTATGTGAGAATCAATGTATATTGATAATGAATTTGTTTTTGAACCTTTTGCTGCCACTATGGGTCTAAAAGGAGGCTTTATAATGTCCTTATGTATTTTTGGTATTCCAAAAAATATAGGGATTCTAGGAAATTTAATACATAAAAAGTCATATTCACTAGGACTGATTCTTTGTTCCACTAAATATTCCTCCAAGTAACTGTTAATTCTGGAATGTGCAATATTTATTTGATTTTTAGAAATTTCACAATATGTATTTTCATCCATCAACAGTTTTTTCATTACAGCAGAATATTCTTCACTTTTGAAAATAGCAATGCCACCACCTTTATCTGGAACCATGATACGAATGTTGTAGTCTTTTCTAAGTTCACTTAAAAGTTTGTATTCATTCTTAGTTAGGTTCCAATGTTCTGACTTCTGATGATGTTTAAATTCGTAGTAAATGTCTTCCATAACTAATTTTTCATAGGTTTCCAGTAATGGATGTAGGGGTGGGTTAAAAATGCTTCTTTTCTTTATTTTGTCTGCCAATTCAATTTGATACATATCATTATCTTGTGTAGGTTCAAAAAGTATCTTTAAGTTTAATTTTCTCACGAATAACTTTAAAGCCTCTATATTTTCAACCAGATCACCACTATGTGTAGGGATGAACTTAATACCCTTTGAAAACAAGTTAAAATGATTGTCAGTGATGATTAAATCTGAATAGTTGTATATAGTGAACCCATCTCTTTTGTATACTATGTTTTCTTTTGATGGAATGATGCTAGTAGAATTGTTAGATTCTAAAACGCATTCATGCGATGAGTGAATTGGTTCTTTTTCTGGGGGTAGTAAGTTCTGTTGTACTCCCCCTTCTTGTTGTAATACTGTGCCAGTCTCGGGCGCCTGAGAGAGAGGGGAAAATCCTATGTCATCCAAATTGTCTATGCTAATTCCCTCCTCTACCCATTCATCTGTTTGCCCAACATGTGGGTCCCTAGAGGGGGAAGAAAATCTTTGTGGAAAACTGGTACTGTCATGTCTATATTGTTGATTACCAAATTTATTTCTAGTAGAAGAAATGTAAGGTGATTTGAAGTTTTTATTAATGTAAACTGTATTGTCCTGATAGTTTTTTTGATCCCTCATGATTTTTCTTTTTTTCTTTTGAAAAAAGAACCAATTCACTCATCGCATGAATGCGTTTTAGAATCTAACAATTCTACTAGCATCATAGGAATATTTAGTGGAACAAAGAATCAGTCCTAGTGAATATGACTTTTTATGTATTAAATTTCCTAGAATCCCTATATTTTTTGGAATACCAAAAATACATAAGGACATTATAAAGCCTCCTTTTAGACCCATAGTGGCAGCAAAAGGTTCAAAAACAAATTCATTATCAATATGCATTGATTCTCACATACAACATGTGGTCAAAAAGACTTCTCACCTACTAAAGGATTCTTGGGAATTTTTGACAAGTATTAAACAGGATTTATTTCAAGAGAACGTCTTATTTCTAACTATTGACGTTAGAGATTTATTCACATGTATTCCCAAAGATGAAGGGATGGCATTGTTCGAAGAGGTACTTTTTAAACATTCTGACCTTGGGAATGACAAAATTCTACTAATTTGTGAACTGATGAACCTAGTCCTTGATAACAACTTTTTATGTTTCGAAGGAAAATTTTACAAACAAGTTACTGGCGTCCCTATGGGTGCTACCTGTTCACCGGTATATTCAAACTTGGTCCTATTGGGTTGGGAAACACAGTTTGTATTCAACAGCCAATTTTGGCCCTATATTAAGTTATATCTTCGATATCTGGACGATATCTTCATTTTGTGGGGGGGAAGTGAAGAGGAAATTACCAATTTTTTAAACTATATTAACAATAGTACTTCCTTCCTTTCCTTCACTTTCCAATATAACAACATGGAAATTAACTATCTTGACACCTGTATTTACAAAGACATACCCAACAGGCAATTCAAATCGAAAGTATTCAGGAAAAAAACATTCTGTAATGCTTATTTACATTTCGACAGTTGTCACCCTATATCACAAAAAATCAGTATTATCAAAGGGCAAGCTATTCGAATTGCCAGAATGACTTCTGACATACTAGACTTGCAAGCGGAATTTTTGTGTTAAAGAAATGTTTTTGGAAGGGGTATCCCCTGATTTAATCAATTCTACTTTACATAATGTACAGCAATCATGGGGTAAAATATATTCCTTACTAGGATCTTCTGAAAGTAGCAATAACAACAGGGTGAATTTACAAGACTTTCACACTACTTGTGTTTTAACACACAACACAAGAACCCCTGCTATCAAAAACATTTTACAAAGAAACTGGAATATTTTGAGAACCAATGATGGCATACACAAAAAGTTGGGAAACACTCCCAGATTTGTCAACAAAGTAGGGTTCAATATGAAACAACTGTTTGAACATAAAAGACCCCTTAATTCCCAAAACAAACGGGGCACAAGAAGATGTGGCATGTGTAACTATTGTTCTTACATCGACACAGAACCCACCATTAGGCTATGCAACACCATGAATAGTATTGTGTTCTTAAAAGATGGTACTTGTAACACCAAGGGAGTGGTATATCTTGCAGTATGTTCTTCTTGTCAACATTTCTATGTTGGCAAGACCGAAAGACTATTCAAAAACAGGATATATGAACACCTTAATGACATTAAAAATCACAAGAATACCAACTCTCTTTATAAACACAGTACATCCTGTGTTGATTTTAAAAAATTCCTTTTTGGTATTTTGGACACTGTCACAACAGATGCTAGGGGTGGAGATTGGAAAAACCTTTTAAAAAAGAAGGAAAGTCAATGGCAGTACAGGTTAGCTTCTATGTTTCCTCCAGGACTAAACGAAACTGTGTCCTTAACACCATTGCTTATAGAGAGAGCTAACAACATTTAAAATATTAATTCAACGTTTTTAATTTATAAATATATATTAAATTTATTTAAACTTTTCATTGTGGCTGGTCTTTTAGAGAATATTTTAATCTCTGAGAGTTTTCTTCTCCTTTTTTTTTCCATTATGGGTCGCCACAGGGGAACAATGGTCCGTAGAATAATTGGCAATAGAGTTTTACGGTGTTGGGTTGCCGGCCTGGTGCCCATTCTTCCACAGAAGGCACACACACTCACACCTAGGGCCAATTTAGAGTGTTCAATCCACCTACAGCATGTCTTTGGGATGTGAGAGGAAACTGGAGCACCAGGAGGAATCCCATGGGACCACAGGGAGGACATGCAGACTCTGCACAGATGGCACCCAAGCCGAGAATTGAACCGGAGAACCTCTTGCTATGAGGTGGCAACACTACCCGCTACAATTTGGTGACAACTGTGGCTGCTGTTGTTCAAACTATCATTTGTAGTAAGATTAATTTCACTCAGTATAATTGGGTAACTTTGTAAGAGTCTTAAAGTAACTTTCTTTGAGGTGTCTGGTGGCAGTGCAACTACCTTGTAGTCTGGGCAGAAGATGGCATAGCTAGTAAATCTGTGTCAGCCTTTCCCATGTGTGTGTGAAAATCAAATTTCAAAGTGTGTGTGCGTCAGCTGCTTGGAGCAGGAACACGAAGCACTGGTTTCACAGAGAGGGTGCTGGAGGACTTGGCTTGGACACTTGCCTGAGGACTCAACCCTACAGCTGTGCCAGTGGAGAGTCTTACTGGGGATCTGGAGAGATAGAGGGAAACCAGCCCCCGGACTCTGTGTGTTCCCTGTGTGCCCTTAAGGGAAATTGTGCTTGATCCAGTGAGCTGCATCTGGAAATACTGGGTGTATCCATTTTTGTACCAAGTGAGCATCCCTCTTCAGTGTCAGTGGTGAGGATTCACGCTTCTTGATTACTGGCCTAGAGAGGGGACATCACAGGGGGCAATATCAACAAATTACTTTCCAGTTAAGTGGAGTAAGGTTTTTACGTCACATTTGGAACAGACATTGCATAGAACCAAAATTAAAACACAATGTGTTTGGTGTTTTGCCTGTACTGTCTTTCCGTCATCACTACCCCGGCCATTCAGCTTTTTCATTTCCATGGTCTGGATTAATTAGGCCAGTCACTGAATATGATGCCCCCTTTGTCATGTATCTATCCAAACATATACAACAACTGGAACATCCTCAGAGATACCTTACTAAAATGATGCAAAGCCTAAAAACATGCTACATAGACCAACTCAGACCCCTGTCACTATACTGTGTATGCTACAGTCTGGTAGGAGGTGACCTGCATTTAGCATACAGGGCATCATTTAACCCATTACATATGAATTTACTGTACATCAGCAAGTCAAATGACATCAGAAATACTGTGTATAGGGATCTAAACCTCTACCAAGCATCAACAGAATGTATTGGAGGGACAGGTATTTTTCACTGAGGATACCAGAAGTGTGAAACAGACTCTCCATTCATGTAAAACAAAGTTCATCCGTGTCCATTTTCAAGTGAGTGTAACTTTGATTTGTGGATAGGGAAACAGAAAAGTTGCCCCAGGATAAAAAGGGAAATTGGCTAGGCTTAAAATGGCTTGCAAGGGCAGGTAACCTAATAATTACCTATGATCAGGGCAAGGGTCCACTGGAAGGAGCCATCAGTTAGACAACTGTCAGGAGTGGTTTGAGTTTTTTCTTCCATTTTAGGACTCTGTCCCCATGTACACATGAGTGCCATTGTACACCCCTCCTTGGCACCCAGATGAGTGCCATGGAGGGATGTGCAATGGGCTGACAGCAGCAGATGTCCCATCACTTCAGCAAGTGACGATCCCTCAAAACAAGAGAAGAATTCACTTTAACAGCTCTTTTCTTTAAAGGTATGGAAGAATGAATTCATGTCTGACGCGCGCACACACACACACACACACACACACACACACACCCACCTTAAAGTTAATACTCACTTATAAAGTGTTTCTGTATGTATACATACATTTGTTCTTAATTAGCCAAATATTTATTTACAGTCACTTCAGAAATGTTTTACATCTCTGTTAGTGTGTCATGCATTTGCATGAAATCAGAAATTTACAAGAAATTACAGTACATCAGCTACACACAACATTCTTTCTGTCTTCAGTCTTTCAAAAAATCATTGAAATTTTAGTATTGTGAAAGGAGTTAATAGTGTGGGAATTTTCAGAGATGTCTGCAATGTCAGATATTTCTTTAGTAACACTTTCAGGAACGGAAGAAGTCATCACAGCTTCAAGAATGTTATTAATGGAGTTGTTTGGTACTGAAACTAAAACAGCAACTTCAAATAACTTCTTGATTCCACACTTGCTCCTGATGAGCTTCCTTATGCTGTTTTTCTGAGTAGACGTTAATGCCATTTTTTAACTGAGAAGGCACATATACCCTAATTTTGTATAGCAACATGTTGAGGATCCTAACTTGAAACCTTTGAAATTTTTTATGAACGTTTCAATGATTTGTTGCATAAATGTGATTGTCTAAAGCCTTCATAAAAAATTATAGGCCAGTATCAGTGGCACAGAGGGGATGAAGCCCTGATTAAAGAGTATATGACCATAAACTGACTAGTAACCCAGGCAGTGATCTGACAACTGGGACTAAGATTCGCTGCTGCTGGCCATCATCTATCCTGGAGGTGCAGAGGTAGCTTGGGTTGCTTTTGTTCAACTATTTTGCTGATGCTGGGTCTGCTGAGAGTTCATCATTAGTAGCTGGACTGTAAAGGAGGAATGCACTCCAAGCAGCACAGAAAGTAGTTGGCATTGTGCACGAGCAGTGGAATCCCTGTTAGTGCAGATGGTATGACAAGTTAACCTCTCAGCTGCCACTGGAGATTGGGAGTTGAGGCTTATTGGATAACTTGGATGGCTGATAGGGTTATGGGAGAGCTAATGGTTGGCAGGCAGTGGAAGTGAAAGGATATTTAAAAATATGGTAAGATTCTCCCAATAATTATTAAATAAAGTAAAGTAGCATATATTTAACTTTTGTATATTTCACAGATTCTCTGTATTCATCAAAACTGACTTCTGTCCTCACTACCTCGTTTAAGACTGGTAAATTATTTGTGCGTCTGTTGTAGATTGATCTCCTTGCATTCTTCTTTAGTAAGTCATGTACTGTATTCTTTGATTGTAATAAGGATTTACTTGCAGTCAGTGTAGACTTCAGCCTCCTGCCCATTAATATTTGAGATGGTCTGCCTCAAAATGGCAAATTTCTAACCCCAGAGACTGCTTCTGTTGATTTGTTACATTTCCCTGTTAAGTTTTTGATGGTTTGTGATGCCATCTTTAATGGTCTGTTACCTCTTCCGTCTCTTCATTATTCATTTCTGCCTTCCCAGTGCCCCCTGTCCATCACTAGGTCTACCTGCTTGCTCTTTCTTACTCCCCTAGATTTCTCTTCAAGCTGGGGCCAGTGCGGATCTTAAGGGTGTGTTGGGGGAGGGTGTTGCTGGCAGTGGGTTCTGCTACTGGGGGGAGTTATGACCTAACCTTATTTATCCATCCCTGTGTTTGTTGGCAACTTGTGAGGGCTGCTTCCCTCTGTGGACCATGACTCCCCCGGGAGCATCTTCAGTTAATGCCCCTTCCTTCGCTACCTGCTAACACCTCAGATGTCCAAGCCGTTTATCAAAACCCAGGTCACCTGGGCCATAGTTAGGGCTTTATTGCTGTACGCCAAGTTGCTGGCTATTATGGGTCTGATACCTTGAGGATAGCTTGGACTTGGAGACAGTCTGGTTAAACTTCCAGAAGCAACATTTAAATTATTGGCTGTAAGAATTGAGGAGCATTGTCAGAAATAATCTTTTGGCATACCTTGTCTTGAGAAAATTATTTTAAGGGCATTGATAACACTAATGCTAGTTGTGTCTTTTAAACTGTGTGACTTCTAATTTTTTAAGAAAATCATCTATGCATTAAGATGAATGAAAAAAGTAAATATTTACATTATTCCATGTAAGACTTGCAAATATCTTGTGAAATCATTCCTTCTCTTGCTGTATTTCTTTGTATTTTTCTCTCCCTCCCATTTAAGCCAGTACAAAACATATGTTAAGTTGTCCAATCTCGCCTTCGGTCTTGCTGGATGGGTTTCGTTCTATAGCTCGAGAGCTGTTTACTGGCTCAAGGCTACCCCTTATCCCAGAATGCCCAGTGTCAGCTACCCAGATCTCGTTTGCCGCTTTAGCTGCGAGGTTGCGTCAATACTGGCTCAGGCTTAGTATAACTTTTTTCTCATTTTAAAGTAAAATATTTTACTTGAAAAATTTATATATTTTTTTCTCTGTTATAGTAGTTTGTAAGTTTCTTTAGTTGTAAACCTCTTATCTCGTCCTTTGTTGTGTTTTTGTGCTGTGTTGGCCATCGCCCCTTAGTCGCTAGGCCTTCTGTTGTTCCCTGAACTCGTTTAAGTTAGAGAGCCCCCCCCCTCTTTTTTAAGGACAGCCGTTTAAGTTAGAGGCTCTCCTTTAAGGTGTTTATTAATATAATTTTTATTTTATTATTGTAATATGTCTTTTGTGGTACTTCAGAATGTCTAAGGAAGTTAAAACCTCAGGGTTTAAAAAGTGGGACTCATGCTGTCAGAAGATGTCTCTAACAGATGGGCACACTAGTTGTGTTTACTGCTTGGGGGCTCTGCACCTGCAGGACTGTTGCTCTATTTGTCATACCTTTAGTCCAAGGGTCCTGCAGGAGCAGAAAAACAAGCTAATCCTCCGTGGATTGTTATTACAAGATTCTCCAGCTAAAGCATCTCAGCCAGTGAAATCTTTAAAACCAGTCAAGCCGTTGGCTCCATGTTCGGAACCGACCTACGAGCTTGACAAACCAAGTGTGTCGGTGCCCTCTAGTACTGACAAGACTACTCCTCTGTCAGCTCCAACTGTTACTTCGGAGCCTTCTCAGAGATGCAAACGAGCTAGGTCTCCTTCTTTGGAGTTGATTCGCTCGGTGCCGCAATCACCCTTACTTCAGAGCAAAGCCAGTCATTGCTCATCTTTCCACTCCTCTCGATCCTCAAGGTTATCGGATCAGGATGTGGAGAGAGTGGTCAGTAGGTTGCTGAAGTCACAGTCCCTTGCAAAAATGCTTTCGAGCCCGCCTCAACAGGCTTCGGCTCCATCTGCTTCGATTTCGATTCCTCCTCAGACTATGCTTAGTTCTGAGCCGGAGTCCATGGACGCTCCGATGGTGGTTCCTTTGGCTCTGATGACATCCTCTTCGGCTATGATCTTGGCTCCGATTACTTCGGTTCTTCCTCCCATTGAGTTATCTGGGCGCCGAAGCTCTCTCGTCAGCTCCTGGGGGAAGTGGCATCAGACCCTTGTCCGACCCCACTCTCCCTCTCGGAGTGTCGGCTCAGTTGAGCTCGGCTCCCACATCTGCCTCGGAGCCGTCGCCCTCGGCACAGAGTGGGATTTCTGTCTCTTCGGAGCTGGAGCCCTCTTTGTGTCGGGACTGTGATGCCTTCGAGGTCATACGGAGAGTGCTGTCCCCACAGACGGCCCCACAATTGGTCCCATCGGCTCCGTCCCCCTTGGTGCTTGTGACAACCTCTGCTCCTCCTCCAGCCTCAAAACGTAGGGAACCTATGCTCCAGGACACCCCATTGGGTGAACCCTCTTCTTCCGAAACCTCCCCAGAACATTTTGAGCAGGCTTTCCGGAATAAAAAGTGCAAGAGGAAGTACCAAGACTCCCCTGAGTGTGTTACCTCAGATACAGACCTGGATGAATCAGAGGGGTCACCAAGGTCCCCCTCTGAAGATGTTTCCTTTTCAGACATCCTCTAGATTCTTAGGCAGAGGTGTAGCTGGACTTTCCTAGCCCCCTCCGAGGACGAGTCTGTATACCTGGACGCATTTGCTTCCTGACCTTCCACCTCCTGGGTGTCCCCGCCTTTTGATCCACTCATGTCTGTAGTATCTCGAACGGCTTGGTCAGCTCCAGATTCCATGGAACCTGTCTCGAGGAGACCCAATAAATTTATCACAGCTCCCCAAGACAAACAATTCCTGACTAAAGGTGTCCCAGTTGATACCATGGTGATAGCAGCAACCACAAACAGAGAGTTAGCTGAAACCTCCTCATCTGTCCATCCACCGAATAAAGACTCTCGTACAATGGACAGATATGGGAAGCGAATGTTTTCATCAATGACCTTCTCCCTTAGGTCCCTGAACTATCTTTCCCATTTTACTAAGCTTCAGAGGGATCTCCTAAAAGAGCTTGGAGATACCCTACAAGATCCCACAACTGAGGGAGCTTCAGCCAAGGTAGCTACCCAGCTGGCGACTCTAAATTCAGTAGTCAACTCCTTTATGAGGCTTATTTCATACACAGTAGATGGAGCGAGCAGGGCTGCAAGAACCGGAGTGGCTCTTAGGAGACTTTCTTGGCTGCGGCTGTCAGTTTGCGGAACCTTTCAGAGCGTCCCTCACCAATACCCCCTTTGATGGCTCCTCTCTCTTTGGGCCTCAGGTGAAAGACACACTTACCAGGTGCCAGCAGGAAGGCAAGATGCTCTCTGATGTGGGAGTCCATTTTTCCACTCCTACCAGACCATACCCAAAGGGTCAAAAGGGTGGAAAGATGTGATTTCGAAAATCCCAGGGACCCTTGCCTGATGCACGTGGTGAATTTTCCCCCAGGGGCAGAGAAGGAAACAATAACAATGGCAGATGCTGCTCTCGTGGCAGAGGGGGTCTGCAAAATCAGGGTGACAGATGCGTTCTCCTCCAAACCCTATCAACATCCCTGAAGGGATGCCCGACTGCTCAACTCTGGAGGCAGTCAGGGGAAGGCTTTCATTGTACCCAATTGCCTGGCAAAATATTACAAAAGACAAATGGGTACTATCCATCATATCCGGAGATTACAAGATTCCCTTCCATCAACCCCCTCTTGTTTAAAAAAAAATCCATCCCAGATGTTCCACCCAATCTAAGGGATCAGGCAGTCACAGAAGTTTCAAGACTGCTAGAAAAAAGAGCTTTCCAGGAAGTCCCCGCAGACCAAGTAGGATCCGGAACTTACTCGATTCTTTTTAGTGCCTAAAAAGACAGGGGACTGGAGACCAATTCTGGATCTCAGCAGATTAAACAAATCTGTACAAAAAGAAAAGTTCCGGATGGTAGCACTGCAGTCCATTCTCCCCTTTTTGGGTCAGGACAATTGGATGTGCTCCATAGATCTTCAGGATGCTTACTCTCATATAAAAATGGACAGATGGTCCAGGAGATTTCTACACTTCCGGTTAGGGGCTAGTCATTACCATTTCAGAGCTCTGCCCTTTGGTCTCACCACAGCCCCCATGGTGTTGAACAAATGCATGGCAGTAGTTACGGCTCACCTGAGACGTCTGGGATTCCAGGTGTTTCCTTATCTGGACGACTGGCTCCTTACTGCTACCACCAGGCAACAACTTATAGAGGCACGCGATTACACCATCACATCCTGTGCTCAACTAGGCATCACAATAAACTTAGAAAAATCTGCTTTGTTGCCCTGTCAATCTATTACATACATAGGAGCAGAGCTAGACACAAGAAAAATGATTGTAAAATTGCCTCAAGAAAGAGTTTCCATTATTTGACAAGTGTCTCTTCTCCTGATGAGCAAAATAATTCAAGTCAAATATGTTCTTCAAGCTCTAGGGTCCATGGCAGTAGCCATTCTTCTAGTTCCTTTAGCATGCTTTCACATGAGAATCCTTCAGTGGCTTCTTTTCACACAATGGTCCTTCCAGGAATTACCCATGTTTCACATGATACTAGTTACGGAATCTTGCAAGACACCTTTCCTGGTGGATGTTCTCCCCACTAGTGACTCAGGGCAGACCTTTCATGGAATCCCATCCAGTTGCCACAGTGACCATGGACGCTTCCCTGGTAGGGTGGGGGAGGCATTATCTAGGGAAGACAGTCCAAGGCACTTGGGAACCTCACGAGTACCACTTGCACATATACGTCCTGGTGATGAGAGCAGTGCTCCTAGAGTTTCAAGCTCTTCAAGACTCTCTCCCTGTCAGGACTATTGCAATACAGACGGACAACATGTCAGTGGTTTGGTACATCAACAAACAGGGTGGAACCAGGTCTTACCCCTTGTGCCATGAGGCCCTCAGACTGTGGCAATGGGCAATTTCCTCCCAACGTTTTCTGACAACAACACATATCCCTAGGACATCCAACGTAATAGTGGACAGGCTCAGCAGGGCTTTCCTCATGCTTCACGAGTGGTCTCTGAAACAGGAAATTGTGGATCTTATTTTCCGCAAATGGGGCCAGCCTTGCTGTGATCTCTTTGCCTCTCCCCTCAACAACAAATGCAGCAGCTACTTCTCCCTTGTTCCTCCTCCAGGTCAGACACCCAGGGGCTTTCTAGTCCACGATTGGCCACAGGGACTCCTTTATGCATTTCCCCCCTTCCCCCTAATTCCAAAAGTCATTCAGAAAGCAAAATCGTTGGGTTGCAAGATGATCCTCATTGCCCCCTATTGGCCTCGACAGATTTGGTTTCCGTTCCTTCACCCCCACCTTCTACCCCAGCCTTGGATTCTGGACCCAGTACTGGACCTCTTGATTCATCAGTCAGGCGGGCTACACCAATCCCTCAAGCTCACAGCTTGGTTACTCCACTTGGTTACTCCACTTCCAATCTTAGCCAGGTTCCCCAATATTTCCCCAGCAGTGCGTGATATTTTTGTTTCCTCCCATAAGACAACTACAAGAAAAGTTTATGCTAGCAAATGGAAAAGATTCTCTAACTGGACAGAATCCAGGAACTTGGATCCTTTTACAGCTCCTGTACATGAGATTTTGGATTTCTTAGCAGAACTGTTTCAATCTGGTGCAGCTGCTGCTACCATTCGAGTACAACTAGCTGCTATTTCAAATTTTCACATTGGAGTTTCTAACTCAAGCATAATGTCTCACAAAATCTGTAAGGCCTTCATGAGAGGTACATCTCTACTTAGATCCCCCCAGTGAAAGTGCCCCTTCCACCTTGGGATCTCAATTTGGTTCTGGCCTCCTTGATACTGCTACCCTTTGAACCAGCAGCATCATGTTGTTTGAAAATTTTCTCTTGGAAAACTCTCTTCCTAGTTGCTATTACTTCTGCCAGACGTGTTTCAGAACTTCATGCACTGTGTGTTCACCCTTCATACCTAGTTTTTCACAGAGACAGAGTTTCTCTGAGAACCAACCCATCTTTTTTACTTTGTTCAGAACACAATTTGAATCAATCCATTGAACTTTCCTGTCTTTTTTCTAATCATTCCAACAAGGCAGAATACAAATTACACCAACTGGATGTGCATAGACAACTGTATTTCTATCTCCATAGAACTAGAGATGAGAAAATCAGATCAGTTGTTCCTTTCATTTGCTAACAGCAAACATGGCCTTCCAGTTTCTAAAGTAACCTTGTCAAAATGGTTATCTGACACCATTGCCCATACCTACCATTTGTGACAAAAAGATCTTCCAGCAAAACCCAAAGGTCATTCAACCAGGTCAGTAGCTACTTCAGTAGAATTTCAATCTAGATTGCCCATAGATTCAAATTGTGCAGCAGCTACTTGGGCAGATTCTCATACATTTATTTCTCATTACAAAGTAGATGTGGTCTCCTGGGGCAGGGCTTCCTTTGGTTCCACGGTTCTGAAGAGCCTGTTCCAATGAGCCACCCAGGATTGAGGTGCTAGGGACACTGTCCCATCCAGCAAGAATGAAGGCAAGACTGGACAACTTAACATAAAGAACTTATGTACCTACCATAACGTTCCATGTTAGTTGTCCTTCATATCGCCTTCCTTCTTGCGTCCCTCCTTCCTTCCCCCTTTCTCGAGGATTGAGAGGAGTTTTTTCAATGGCTAACTTGTTTTGTTATTAGTTTCTTCCTCAGCAAACCATGACAATTTACTGTATATACAGGTTTAATAATAATAGAATATCTCCTATGATTGTCTAGTGTGAGCTATCTCAAACAACATCTGGGTAGCTGACGCTGGGCATTCTGGGATAAGGGGTAGCCTCGAGCCAGTAAAGAGCTCTCAAGCTGTAGAAAGTGGCCGAGTCGGAGCCGAGGATCAGCTCTGAACCCATCCAGCAAGAAGGAAGGCGAGATGAAGGACAACTAACATGGAAAGTTATGGTAGGTACATAACTTCTTTTTCTCTCCCTTTAATGTTGATTGTACCAAAATGTGATTTATGTAACTTTGCAACCATTGAGTCTCACACTGGACTTACAATAACTTTATTTGCTTTAAACAGTGGTCACTGAACACATGAAAGCTCACCTCTGTATATCTAGTACAGTTACACTAGATAATGCAGTCTTTTGGTTCAGCCATCCGTTCAAAATGGCATCTTTCAAAAGTTGTGTTCCTCTTGTCTTTTCTGGTGCACCTCCTGAGGTCATTTAATTTGCCAGCAGACATGCAGAATTATACTGTCTCCAGAAGATCATCTTCCTGCTTCTTAAGGTATGCCATGGCTGTTTATCAGCTGTGTTGGTATCTGCTTTCCATGCTTATACTGGACTTCGTATATTTTTGCAAGTTCCGTAGCCTCCTTTACAGGCTAGCCAGACCTTGACCTTAAGCAGTTATTTTAAAAATATTTTTCAACATTTTCTGGTATAATTCCGCAATGCCTATTTTGCCCTAATTGTAATTAGAGTTTTACAACCATAAACAATGGTCAACAATTTTCTTCAGTTTGTGCATGCCTTTGCTGTGCTACTTTTGAAGGCTGTAGACAGGTATGCAGCTGGCTTGCCTTCCTGAAGCAACACTGTGGCCAAACCAAATTGACTTTCATCCACATGAAGATTAGTTGAGAAACATAAAATTTAAGAATTGGAGCCTCTGTTGCAAGCTGTTTTTTTTTTAATAACTCAAAGCTCCTGTCTAGTGTTTAGGCCAAAATCAAGTGCCATTCGCTGGCAGCTTTCTTAATGCTGTTGCAGTATGCTAAAAGTGGAGTATAGTCTTTCTTAAGTTAAGTATAATCCTTGAAAGATACAGAACCATTGCAGGGAGTCCCATAAAAGACTGTGTTTATCATCAGATCCCATTGCTGTATTGCTGACTTATAGGATGGATCCTGACAAGGAAGCAGTATGTCTGGATAACATGAACACCTTCCTCTCACACCGTGCATCTTGTGTAAAATTTGTGTATGAGAATGCGTACTGTTTTTTAAGACATAATGAAATTTCTCAGAACATTCTTGCCATCACTCCATGAATTGAAGGTTTTATCTGCATCAAGATCTTTCATTCATACTAACAGTTTAAGCTATAATCATTGGGAGTAGCTTAGTACCCCGTTGAGACCCCTTCCTCTTTTTGTTTCATTTTTCTATAGAAGATTAGACATTTTCATGTCATCTAAGAAGGGGTACTTCAGTTGACAAATCTTTCACAAGAATAAGCATTGTAAAAGTTATTTTTGCCTAGACCTAGAACTTAACTCTTGTGTGTTCCCTCCATCAGTATTTTGTTCCGAAGAGTATTCACAATCATCTGAGTTCTTAAAAACTATATATATATATATATATATACACACACACACACACACACACACACACGTATATATGTGTGTCTGTGTGCATGTATATATATCTATATATATATATATATATATATATATATATATATATATATATATATATATATAGACATACACAAACATATATATTGACAGATATATATATATATATATATATATATATATATATATATGTCTGATTTTTTCATTTTCATTCATTCCTCAACTGATGGGTTTCTGATCTGACTCTGCCTCTTCTACCAGATCTTCAGAACCAAACTCTCTAGCTCCTTCCTTTAAACCCATAATGCCTCGCCCACCCAACATACCACAGATCTTGTTTACTGCCACATCGCTGCATAAGCCGATCCTTCAGTCTTGAGCTGTTGGTGATTCCTTTAGTTTAAATGGTGAGTTATTTGTACATTTTTATTCCCTGATAGCATATTTACTGATTTTTTTTGTCACCGTCTTCCCTTTTTACAGTAAATTTCCTTTACTAGTCTTCCATTGTGGTTGTTACAGAGAATTTGGTATTTCTTTCTAGTACCATTGCAGGTACTTTGCTGTCTTTCTTCTGTCTTTTCCTATCTCCTTTTTATGGTGTTTCTTGTCAACCATTGTTGGTAGCTTTTTCTTCCTTTCCTACCAAAAAAAAAAAAAAGTACTTCTTTATTCTTTGAAATTTTCCGTTTCGTTTCCTTTCTTAGGTATGCCAGAATGACTGATAAACCTACTGGCTTCAAAAAATGTATCGCCTGTGGGCATAACATATCTTATTTCAATACCCACAGGGAATGCATATACTGCTTTGGCACTGCCCATTTAGATGCAGACTGCTGTGTGTGTGCTAGCTTCAATTCCAGGCCACTCACAGACAAACAAAATAGGCTTGTATTGAAGGGCCTTCTGCTTTCCACTTTTTCTTTCTCTGCTTCAGCTGGGGTTCAAACCCCCCAAAAGAAAACTGACAAAGGGAAGCCTGACTTGGCTCCCAAGGACAAAGACTCCAGAAAGAGATGTCCGGATCCTACATCTTTTGTGGCTTGTTCCTCAGAGCCACCTCCAAAAGTGTCAAAAAAGTTAGATCCGATGACTTTAGATCCCTCTGCCCCAAAATCTAAATTGCCTTGGATCTGGTCACCTCTTACCTTAATGGGTCTAGTATCTTCTCTGCTGTCTTCTACTTTCTTTCAGGAATCTTCTGCAAGCATTCTAGACCTCCATCCACAACCTCTTCTCTCAGATCTTCTATGAGTTTGTCCAAGGTTGAAGTGGAAGGGATGATGAGGAAATTCCTCAGAGCTCTAATCCATAAGGGATAATTCTGGCTTGTGCTCCCATCGGATCCATGAGGCTGCCTGCCACTATTCCCCCTTTGGTTTCTCTTTCTCCAATCTGACCTGCTGTTTTGGAGCCCTCATTTCCCTGGAGGTGCCCTAATCAGATCCAAAGACATTTCGATGTTCTCCGTGTTTCACTGTTGCAGTCATCACATTTGGGTTTATCTGCTTGCAGTAGCCCTCAGTCAGCCTGATTATCAAAGTCTTGGGTCCTGCGTTGGTTGCTGTCTCATCTTCTGTGATGTCAGGTAGTCATGGGTATAAAGCATGCAGCCGACACCATTACATCAGTCTTTCTTGCCGTGTGGTGCCCGAAGCAGAAGCAGTTCACAAGTGCCGGTCGGTCGACTCCTGAAATTTTCATTTTTGAGTTTCAGAACTGAAGTCTTCACCTAAAGCTAAGTACCCCATTGGGGAAACTTTTTCTTGCTCTAAACCGATGTCAGTAAAAGTCAATAATTGTATTTCTTGTGGAAAGCAAATGCCTCACAAAGATTTTCATTCGTACTGTATTCCTTGCCTAGGCCCTGACCATGACGTACCTAGCTGTCGCTTTTGTGCCTTATTTAAACCTCGAACTATTCATCGGCTACGTATTTTTGCTTCTAAATATTTTGGTACTCGGTTCAATTATCCAGATATGCCTTCCGACTACCGACATTCCAAAAAAATGCAAAGACAGAGACAGGCCGCCTAGGTCCAAAGTTGTCAACGATGCTTCTCCTAGGCTAGTCGCCAGTTCACTGGTACTCAGTGAGGCGCTTTTGCAGCCCCGATATCCGCTACTTCAGATTCCCAAGCCTCTACTGAGACCCATTCGGAGTCCGGAATGCTGCGAGATGCTTCAACTGTGGAACCTGCGGATGTCTCTACCTTGGATGGGTCCAGAGCCGCTGTGCAGGCACCGACTTTTGAGGGTGTATTCAAGCCTACTAACTTGCATATTAAACCAATGTCATCCTCTTCTTCAAGGCCCAAAACTCGAACCATGCCTAGGAAACCGACGACCAGACCCGCATGGTCAGGCCTCTGTGCCTAAAAAGACAAATGATAAGAATGGCTGAAGACCTTATTACTTTAATCAGGGGAAGCCAACCCTTCCCCCTCTAAGAGACCTAGGACTGAATTTGCTTATGATACTTCTGACCAGGATTCTGAAATTTCTGTCTCCTCTGATGACCAGAATTTACCCTTATTCACCTTTGAGGATTCTGATGAAGAGGACTCTATTTCCTCTGCTTCTCCCCCAGAGGATTTTTCTTGTGGTAAAACCTTGCATACTCTTAGAGAGCATTTTTCACTGGGAAAGCCAGGATTACTCTGATTCTAAAAAGAGGCTTAGAGATTTCTTAATCCTGCCCCAATATAGGCCTTTAGCTATCCCTCCTGTGCTGGACATTGTTGATGATGCCTTTTCAGAATCTAGCTTAGCTCCTGACTCTTTACCTCCTGCTCCCAGAAAACTTGATAGATATTACAGGGTTCCTGATTCTCAAAAGTTTCTTTTTAAAAAATCCCACTGCGGATCCTGAGACCATTTCACAGGGACCCAAGGGCATTAAAGCTACTACTGCCAAAAATCCTCCCCCCTCTGATAGAAATTCCAGGGCCCTGGATAGATGGGGTAAGATGGTATACACCTCTGCTACCTTGGTCACCAGGGCCTTAATTTGTCAGTTTCATATGTTAAAGTATCAGCAGCGTATTATTGGATTGCTTAAACAGAAAATAATGTTGATTCCTGATTGTGCTGAAAATAAGGATTTACAGGATTTAATGCATTCTGCTGAACAGGTTGGAAAACATACTTTGCAATGTGGTTTTGATTCACTTGAGGCATCTTGCAGGGCTGCAGTCACCGGGTCTGTACTTAGAAGGCATGCATGGCTTAAGGAGCAATCTTTGCCAGATCATGTTAAAACTAAATTGCTGGATGCTCCCTTAAATCAGGACCATCTGTTTGGCAACAAAGCAGAAGTAGTTCTTAAAAAGATGGAGGAAAAAGCTAAATCTATGCAAACTGTTAAAGATTTCTTACAAGTACAGCCTCCAAGATTTAGTAGGCATTGGCCTTCAAAAAATTGGTCCTTTCCTGCCTCTTCCAGGCCTTTCTCAGTTCAAACCCAGAACCAGCAGAACAAACAGGCTTCAGTCCCAGGGTACACATGGGACTAAGCAGTTAGGGGCTCCCACTTCCAAATCAGGGAGTAGTAAGACTCCCCCCTATGGTAAGCTGTCTCAATGACTTAACTTTAAAACTTCCACGCACTTCTTAATTGACTGCTCCTTTAGGAGGAAAGATTGCTCTGCAAGCAAAAAACTGGGAACTCATTACCCAGGACAAATGGGTTTTAAACATAGTTTCCCAAGGATACAGATTTCACTTCCACATGTTACCAACCCCAAATGGTTGGCCAGATCTAGCCCAAATCATTTGGCAGAGGCTCAAAAGCAAGTACTCTCTCTTTTAAGATTAGAGGCTATTCAGACTGTAACAGAAGAGGAAAAGGGACAATGTTTCTACTCAAGACTTTTCCTGGTACCCAGAAAAGACAACTCATGGTGTCCTATCCTGGACCTTTCTATCCTAAACACCTTTTTGGTGATTCCAAAATTCAAGATGCTAACTCTTCACCAGTTGCTTTCCATGATAGACATAGATGCCTGGTTGGCACCACTGGATTTAAAGGAAGCTTACCTGCACATCCCAATCAGGGAATCTTGCAGAAGATACCTTCGCTTCAAAGCAGGCTGCATGCACTGTCAGTTCCCTGCACTGCCCTTTGGCTTATCTACTGCGCCCAGGGTATTCACAAAGTGCCTAGCTCCAGTCATTGCATTTTGCAGGCAAAGAAATATTCAAATATACCCATACCTGGACGATTGTCTAATTCAGGCAGAAAGCCAGGACATACTTTTGAATCATCTGGCATTTGTACAAAAGGTACTAACTTGTCTGGGGTACACCATAAACGAAAAGAAATCACAGCTGGTACCCTGTCAACAAATTATATTCTTGGGAGCAAGCTTGAACACAACTTTCCAGATGGCTTTCCTCAAGCCAGAGAAACAAATTCATTTGACAACATACTTCAAATTAGTGGCCACAAAAACCCTGCTATCTGCAAGGCAAATACTGCAAGCCTTGGGGTTCATGGCCTCCTGCATTCTACTAATTCCATATGCAAGACTGCATATGAGGAAACTACAGTGGTATCTAAAAAGCCTATGGTGTCAACATTCTCAGGATCTAGAAGCAATGATTCCTATCATACCTTGCCTACGGTTAGAATTCCTTTGGTGGGCAGAGGCCTGCCACCAAAACAAGGGACTATCATTCACTCTACCCCCTGCTCCCCAAACCCTAACAACAGACACATCAGACTATGCATGGGGGGGTGGCTCACCTGGCAGGGAAGTGCATTCAGGGCAAATGGAACCCAAGTCAAATGCACCTGCATATCAATCAAAAAGAAATGTTAGCTGTACAGAATGCTCTGACAGCCTTCAAGGACCACATCCTTCCAGGACAATTAATGGTAAAGACGGACAACACCACTGTTATGTGGTACACAAACAAGCAGAGGGGGGTACCCATTCCTACCCCCTCTGCAGACTAGCCATGGTTCAATGGAACACAGCCTTGAGCTTCCAAGTACATCTACAGGCTCAATTCCTGCCAGGAAAACTAAATGCACTGGCAGATGAACTAAGCAGAAATCTAATGGACCCACACGAGTGGAAACTGGAACCAAAGACTTTCAACATGTTGATAAACAAATGGGGGAGCCCAGATATAGACCTGTTTGCCTCCCCCCAAAACTACCAAGTGGGCAAATTCTGCACAAGGACTCCCCACAAACAAGCTTGGAAAGTGGATGCTCTGTCCTTCAGCTGGAAAAATCTATCAGTTTATGCCTTTCCTCCTCTGCCTCTCCTCTCCAAAGTACTGCTAAAGATCAAACAGGACAGACCAAGGATGGTACTGATTGCACCAGACTGGCCACGCCAACACTGGTACCCCCTCTTGCGCAGTGTGTCACAGCTAGCCCCATGGCACCTGCCTCAGACCCCTACCCTGCTGTCACAGCAGGAGAGCCAGATTCTGCACCCCCAACTTCAAACCTTAAACCTGGCAGCCTGGCTAATTACCTAATGTCTCCATTACCATCCCTCAGTAAACAAGTGTTGGATGTCATTTTGGAGGCAAGGAGGCCTAGTACTAGAAAATCTTATGCTGAAAAATGGAAAAGATTCTGTGCCTGGAACCATACTCAAGGGATGACCACAGCAGCACCCAATTTACCTCAGATTCTTCAATACTTAACTGAGATGCTTCACAAGGGCCTTTTCTTTTCCTCCATCAAAATTCACTTCTCAGCCATTTCAGCTCATTACAGCACAGAAACACCCATCTTTTCTCACCCACTGCTCAAGCAGTTTGTCAGAGGGGCAAAAAAGACCACCCAGAAGAGCCCCAACTCCAGCCTGGGACCTTAACTTTGTATTGGAAAAACTCACTCTGCCTCCTTTTGAGCCAGCTGCAAGTGCAGAGTTAAATTTCCTTTCTTGGAAAACAACTTTCCTTTTAGTAATCACTTCAGCAAGAAGGGTATCTGAATTACAGGTCCTTATGGCAGTGGAGCCTTTCATAATCTTTCATGCAGACAGGGTGTCCCTCAGGACCAATCCCTCCTTCATGCCCAAGGTGGTATCCAATGTGGCTCTTAATCAATCCATTAATTTGCCAACCTTCTTTTCTAATCCACAGAATAAAGGGGAACGGATACTGCACTCCTTAGATATGTGCACAGACAACTTAGATTTTACTTGGACAAGACTAAACCTCAAAGGAAATATGAACAAATGCTGGTAGCATTTGCTGCAGGGGCAGAGGGGAAGGCTATTTCAAAGCAAACCATTTCTAAATGGATAGGCCATTGCATTCATTTCTGCTATAAGCACCATGGAAAACCTATCCCACAGGGGATTAGACCTCATTCAACCAGGGCTGCATCTACCTCTACAGCCTTTCCCAGGGGTGTCCCTACCACAGACATCCTAGAAGCTGCTACCTGGAGTTCTGTACATACCTTCAGCAAGCATTACCATTTGCCAATTTTCTCTAAATCCAGAGCTGGCTTTGCCACTGCAGTCTTGCAGGTCCTTATAGCTGGTCCTAATGCTATCTAAATTCCTCCTCCCATCCTTAGCTTTGGGAATCTACCCAAATGTGATGGCTGTGACAGTGAAACACAAAGAACATAGTACAGTTGTGTGCACTTACCATAAATGTAGATGTTCGAGTGTATTCACTGTTGCAGTCCTGGTTATCCTCCCTCCAGCCCCCCTGACTTCTTTTGGCTATACCTCTACGCTCCTTTACTATGCTTAAAAGCTTTTTGGTGTATTTACTTTTTTGTTGGAGGTATAACCTTGCGTATTATGTATATGTATGTATATATATATATATATATATATATATATATATATATATTTAATTGCTTCCCATTAGGGGGACACCTGACATCTAGGGCAAGAAAAACTGATGTAATGGCATCAGCTACATGCTTTATATCCCTGACTACCTGATGTCATGGAAGATGAGACCGCAACTGATGCAGGACCCAAGACTTTGATAATCAGGCCGACTGAGGGCTACTGCAAGCAGATAACCCAAATGTGATGACTGCAACAGTGAATACACTCGAACATCTGCATTTATGGTAAATGTACACAACTGTACATTCTTCAACTCCGGTCATTTGTTAGAGCTGTCTGGCTCTGAGCCTTTTGGAGCCAGAGGACAGGACTCTCAGAGCCAAAGCATCAGAGTCCGATCCAGGGGACCAGAGTCAACTCCAAATTATCAAAGCTGTCCCTATCCCACATAGCCTCGGCTCTGGACAGCTCCAGTCCAACTCCATGCTGGGGTGGACTGCTTACAGGGTTTCACAGGCAGGCGGTTTAGGAGATGTCAGCTCTGCTACTGTCTGCTTTGGTCTCCTTTAAGTGCTCTGCCTTCAAGATTGTGAAGAGGGCCTTCTCTTTGCCTAGAGAAAGAACATCTTTACCCCTGTCGGATCACATCAGTCTGCCTGCTTTGTGTATTTGCTCTGAGCCTTGTTCTTCTATTCCACTAGGATAGCCAGTCCATTCAAGTCTCCAGTCGGCCCCTCAAGACTCCCCCAACACTTCTGATACCTCACCAGACCATCCTGTTGATGAGATCCATCAGATGAGAGTGTGTAAAAGGAGACACTTGGATTCCCTCAGGAATATCTCATGGAGTACACTGATTTTGATGAAGGGGATGGGTCTCCCAGATCTCCACCTGAAGATGTCTCGTTTGGAGACATTCTTGAGCTCTTAAAACAAAAAAGTGGTTGGTCTTCCGATACCCCTTCCATTATGTCTTGGGTGGCTCATCCCCCGACTGAGGAACCTATAGTCCTTGTTTCTTGCCATGCATGGAAGGAACTGGATACAGTGGAGACCTTGCCATGCATGGAAGGAACTGGATACAGTGGAGCCCATCCCTATGCATCCATATAAGTTTCTAGCCCCTACTAAGAACAGGACACACTGGAGGAAGGATGTCCCACTTAATGCCATGGTTGTGACGATAACCTAAAGTAAAAGGCACACTCTTCAGATGTGATTAAGAAGGAAAGACCGTGTCTGCCATAGGGATATGTTTTTCTACCCTTAACAGACCCTTTTTTATGGAATCAGCAAGGCAGCAGAAAGGTTTGGTTCTGTAAATCCCGAGGTCCTTTCTAAGACTCACAAGGAGATAGTTTTCCCAGGGGCAGAAGGGGAAAGCGCTGCCCCATGGCAGAAGTGGCCCGCAAAACCAGGGTTTCTGAGATTCCTTCTTGGATAAGCCCTGCCAGCACTCCTGAAAGGCAGCCTAAATGTTGCCCTCTGCAGGCAGTCGGGGGACATTTGGCTGTGCACCAAAGAGCCTGGATTTCCATAATAAAAGATTCCTGGCTGCAACAAATTATATCATTCCATTTTCCCAAATTCCTCCTATAAGAATGAAGGGCATCCCTGATTTCCACCCAATCAGAGGGAAGCGGAAACCTTAGAAATAGGAAAACTGCTAGAAAAAGAGTAATTCAGAATGTTCCCTCAGACTGAGTGGATCCAGGACCTACTCAAGATTCTTTTTAGTGCCAGAGAAGACAGGACTTGAGACCTATCCTGTATCTCAGCAAACTAAACTAATTTGTGTAATATTCAAGGTTCTGGACAGTCACAGTTCAGTCCAATCTGCCTCTGCTACAAAAAGACGATGCTTGATGGATCTTCAAAATGTGTACTATCACATAAAAATGAACAGGCACTCCAGAAGATACCTGTGTTTTCTGCTGGGAGACAGTTATTACAAGTTCAGAGCATTGCCCTTTAGTCTCATCACAGCACCCAGGGTGTTCACCAAATGCATGGCAGTGGTAGCAGCTAACTTGAGACTGCTGGGAATTCTGAGTGTTTTCTTACCTACACAACCGGATCCTAACTGCTCTAACCAGGCATCTTCTCCTACAGGCAAGGGACTACTTGCTGCAGTTGTCTCTCCATCTAGGCATCATAGTCAGTTACAGCGAATCACAACTCACACCTATGCAGAGTCTGGAGTTCTTAGGTGCTCATCTGGACACAGTCAGTCAGATAGCCTGTCTCCCTCCATCTGAAATTCAGACACTCATATTCCAGGTCAAGAAAATAATCCTGCATTCTTCTCTTCCAGCAGGACTAATCTTACAAACCTTGGGATCCATAGCAGCAGCTACCACCCTAGTTTCTTTAACTAGCTTTCACTTGCATATTCTGCAGTGAACTGTGTCAGTACAGTAGTCCATTCTTTAGCAGCCTTTAGCCACCTCAGTCAAAATCATACAAGCTTGCAGATATATCTTCTTTAGTGGCTTCACTCTAACAAAGTTTATGAATGCTGTCCATATGTTCTTCCCCTCCCAACGGTCCCAGTGACCACAGATGCTTCCCAACTAGGGTGGGGGGGGCACTACTTACGAAGGACAGTCTAAGGTATGTGGTCTTCACAAGAGGCCAAAATTCATATCAATGTCCTGGACATGAGAGCAGTACTCCTAGAGTTGCAGGCATTTCAAGACACTCTCCCCTCCTGGACAATTGCTATTCAGATGGACAATATGTCCATAGTCTAGTACATCAACAAACAGGGAGGAACCAAATCTTATCTGCTGTATCAACAAGCAATGAGAGTGTGGCAATAGACAGTCTCTTCTGGACACATTCTTATAACAGTGCACATACTGGGGAAAGCCATTGTGTTTGTGGACAAACTAAGCAGCTCCATTCTGATGCCATACAAGTGGTCTCAGTGTCAAAGTGGCGGAGAGAATGTTTCGTCAATGGGGCCACCATGCTATGACCTTTTCGCTTCTCCCCTCAGCAAAAGTGCAGTAGGTTCTTTGCCCTAATCCCTCCAGCTGGGGAGACACCGAGAGATGGTTCATAGGTTTATACTAGGCTATCTGCCCTAAGGCATTTATAAGCCTAGCCCAAAGTTTTGTGGCTTACGCCATCCCTTATATGAAAAAATACTGTGCCAATTAGTTTGTTGTGCCTCTGTCCAGCAGTGACACAGAGATGATTCCCGGGGTAAACCTACGATCTCCCATCCACAGGTCAAGATTTCTCTTGAACAGAGCCAGCGAGGTGCTCTGCCTCACATGGACCGGGATTTTATTCCACAGCATAGGGAGTCTCTGAGTGATAAATCTATCCCTCCAGCACGTCCTATTTATATCCATGCTAAGGTTTAAGTCGCTTGCTCTAGTGGTTTTGGTGGATTTGGATTTTTTGAGGTGGAGCATGTCCATTAATTCCGGGTTGGACATGGCCTTGTATGTCAGGCACATGTCACCTCTGAGCAGACGGTATGGGACTGAATAGAGCTGGAGTTTCTTCAATCTGGCAGCATATGACAGATTTTGGAGTCCCTTTCTCCTTTTGGTGAGGAACTTTTGGGGTCTCTCCAATTGCTGAAGATGTCTGGTGAGATACATCCCGAATGAGGCATTGTACTCGATCATTGGTCTGATAAGTGAAGAGTACAGGGGAACAATGACCTCACTAGATCTGGATGTGAATCCCTTCATGATCAGGTGGGCAATGTAGAAGGTCTTTCTAACCACTTTAGAAAGAAAGGCCACTGTCAACCTGGGTCCCCAGGTCCCTGATAACCTCTTCTCTGCTTAGTGGATTGCCACCTATATGGTAGCTTGGGGTTACTTTGTTTTTTGACTATACATTTTTGGCGTTTAACTTCAGGCCATGGCTCTGGCACCAGCTATCTGTTTCCGTGAGTCCCTTCTGAAGGATATCCGTGTCAATGCACCAGTTTGCAGTCGTCTGCAAACTTTGTCAACAAAGTCCTCCCATGTTGGCCTGTACTTCTGAGAAGTAGATGCCCTGTGGGACACCACTTGTGACCGGCTTGGAGTCTGACATAGCGCCAGCAACTCTAACCCTGTGGGCTCTGTCCTGTTTGCAACCCATCTTGTGACATATGGGTTTACATTTTTTTCTACAATACCCAAGTGGGGTATTGTGTCGAAAGCTTTTGCAAGGTCAAGGTAGGCTGTATGGACTGCCTTTCCCTCATCAATGGCCTTGGTGACTGTTTACCAAGTTCAAAAGGCATGATCTGCCCTTGCCAAACTGGGTCGGGTCCAATGTCTGCAAGTCCCTATATCTTTGTTTATGAGCTCCATTATGATCCTCTCCATAGCTTTGCAGACTAGACTTGTTAAGCTTATGGGGCGGTAATTACCAGGGTCCGAGGCACCGCCTTTGTGGAGTGGGACCACAGTTGCCGTCGCCACTCCTTGGGCACGTATCCTGTGGTAAGGCTGAGATTAAACAGCTGCCTTATGTGCGGGTTTAATTCCTCATTTAGCTCATGTAGCACACAGCCGGGGACACCATCCGGTCCCATTGATGCTGTGTTTTTAGCTTTAGAGAGAGCAGCTTTCACCTGCGCATTTGAGATGTCTGGGAGGCTACACTCCGCTGGGATAGTCATCTCTCCTTTAGGGGGGGAGAGGGGGGGGTGAAGTTTGCACTGAACCTGTCTGTCAGTATGTTGGCAATGTCTGTGGGTTCAGTGATTTTTGTATCATTTTGGACTAATTCTGAGCATATCTGGGAGTTTCCACCCAGGTTCCTAACATAGCTGAAAAAGGTCTTATGATTGTCCTTTGAATCCATGGCAATTTTTCTCTTAAAATTGGCCTTAGTTGATTTTATGAGTGCTCGTATTTTTTTACTAATAATGATCAGGGGTGACTTCCCTTTTATGGATTTTGTTCTATCATGTAAAAGCTTTCTCCTCTTATTGTAAAGTTTGTTAATGGCTGGGGTCCACCAGACTGGACGTTTGCCCTTTGTGGAAAGAGTCTTGGTTTTATTTGGGATTGCCTGATACATGCAGTCCTGGAGGTGTTCATAGAAGGCATTTGTAAGGGCTTCCACAGCTTGGGTTGTGGTTTCCACTGGCTCAGGGGCCTTGAAGGATACCACACCAGTCTTGAGTAGTGTGAAGTTTGCTTTAGAAGTTCTTCACTGTGGTCTTTTTGTTTGGGGTGGGGCGGATGTGGATTTCCAGTGAGATTAGTTTATGATCAGATCTCACCAATGAGGGATATACTCTTCGGTGTGGAGCATTTTGTCCCCATGTTTGTGATAATGAGATCTAGTATATTTTCTCCTCTCGTGGGAACAGTGACTAGCTGTTCCATGGCATTTGAATTTATGAACTCCAGGAACCGTTGGGCTAGAAAGTTAGGGCTTGAGTAATGTTCCCAGTCTATATTCGGGTAGTTGAAGTCACCCAATATGATGGTGTTTGGAGATACATTTATACCCTTCAGTGTCTTCAGGAAGGCTGTGTGGGGTTCCTGAGTTTGAGAGGGTGGCCTGTAGCATGCTACAATTTGTAGAGCAGTTTTGCCTATGGTTAGTTGCACCTGGATGGTTTCCGAAGCTTTGGGCGTTGCCACCAACCTGGAGGTGTGGGTATCCTTTATGAATATGGATACACCCCCTCCTTTTGTGGTGTGGTCCGGGTTTTGGGGCCGGAACGCATGATATGAGGTAAAACCTAATAGTGCCGGGGTGCTCTCAGGAGCCTTGAACCAGGTTTCAGTTACAGCACAGACAGATGTTCTCCATACTGAGAAGGGCCTCGAGTGCGTGCATTTTGAGATTTAGACTTCTGGCATTGAGCAGCATTACCCTCAGTTTCTTCCCATTTTTGTTTTCTAGGGTGGTAGGTTTAGAATTTGAGCCTTGCCTAAAAAAGGCACTATGGGGGTGGCAAGAGCCTTAGCCAATATCCGGAATCCCAGGGGTGACAGGTGCAAGCCGTCCCTTACGAAGCAGCATGGCTTGTCAAGCATGTCATCCCAGGCAGACAGACACTGGATCCCCTTTGAATGACACCAGACATTAAGCCAATTGTTAAAGCTGATCATCTTGTCTCTATATTGTGGTATCATTCTTGGTGAAGGAAGGATACTGCTCAGGGTCAGTGTCATACCTGCCTGGGCTACACAATCAGAGAGCTCCTCTATGTCTCTTTTCATGTAGTCCAGGGAGGTACGTCTCAGGTCGTTCACACCAGCATGGACAATGACTGTGTCATATTTGTACTTGCCGTGGAGTGACCCGAGTGCTTGTGTTATGTGGCGGATTCTAGCGCCCGATAGGCAGCTTACTGTGACCCTCTCCTTGTTCAGCCTGGTGAGTGGGACGTCAGTGTGTCTGACTATGGAGTCACCTATGACAAGTATGTTTGGTGTTGTATTTGGCCTTAAGGGCTGTGACTGCTTTGCACACTGATTTTGTGGTTTATGTGTTGCTTGTGGGGTGTCTTGAGGTCTAGTCCACGATTGACCCAGATGTCTTGTCTTTGTTTACCCTCTGTTGCTTCTTATCCCCAAATTTCTACAGAATGCATACCTGTTGAAGAGCACAGTTATCCTCACTACATCGTTTTGCCCTCGTCAGATTTGGTTCCCGTTCCTCTGGGCTCACCTTCTACATCCACCCTGGATACCACATCTCTGTCCAGACTTCCTGTTTCACCCGACAGTTATGACTCATGAGATATAACAGGCCTCAAACTGACTGCATGGTTTCCCGTTCCACAAACTGCTAGACGGCCCAGGTCCGTTATATTTTATCTTCTCACAAAGATTCTACTAGAAAGATTTACAAGAGTAAATGGAAGAGATTTGTGTTGTGGGCCCTTAGCAAAGATCTGGACCCCCTTTCTGCCCCTGTACTATCTGTACTTGATTTTTTAGCTTCAATTTTCTATGAAAGGGCTAGCTTTTCCTACTGTTAACGTCCAGTTGGATGCCATTTCAAATTCCCATCTAGGTGAAAATAATTCTTCCTATTTTTCCTTAGCTGCTTCTAAATTATCTAAAGCCTTTTTCAAAGGAGCTTTACTGCTTAGACCACCACTAAAGGATCCTGCTCCTCCTTGGGATTTAATTATTTTTCTTCAAGCTTTAACCCAAGGTCCTTTTGAACCCTCAGCCAGGTCATACATCAAATTTGTCTTAGAAGACCATTTTTCTAGTTATCACATCATCTAGACAAGTATCTGAACTCCAGGCTCTATCTTCCAAATCTCCTTACCTGGTTTTCTACAAAGACAGAGTTTCTTTATGGACCAATTCTGCCTAAGGTAGCTTCTGAGTCTGATATCAAGCAGGTCATTAACCTCTCAGTTTTCTTTCCCAATTTTTCAAACAAGTGAGAGTATGTGCTCCATCTTTTGGATGTACATAGACAACTTTGGTTTTATTTACATTGAACCAAGGATTTCCAGAGGACTGATCAGCTGCTTATGTCCTTGTCACTTAACAGATTGGGCAAGTCAGTTTCCAAAGTTACAGTGGCCATATGGTTAATTGATTGTATCACCTTTGTTTATAGTAAAAGTTGATTATCTTTGCCTAAGCTTCCTAGAGCTCTTTCCACGAGGTCTGTGGCTGTATCCTCAGATTTTGCTTAAGAGCTTCCATTGATGACATTTATGCTGCTGTCAGTTGGTCCAGTGCTAATACTTTTATTGCTCATTACAAATTAGATATGGTTTCTAGAAACAGAGCTGCTTTTGGCTATGCAGTACTCCAAGAATACTCTTCCATGAAGACCACCCAAGATTCATCAAGCTGGGGATTCTGTCCCATTAGTTGCAGAATGAATGAAAATGACATCAGATAAAAAAGTTATTACTCACCATAATGTTACATCTGTTTTGTTCATTTTCATTCTCCTCAACTTCCCACCCTTCTAACCCCCTTTCCTTTGCTCCTAGAAAGGCCTAAGGGTTGCAATTTGAGAACTGTTGTTCCTTGTTTGAGCTCCAGCTCTTTTTCTATACCTTCTTGAGTTCTATTAAGGTATTATCCACTGTCTGCTATGGACAGCAAACTTGATCTGAAGTTTGTTATGTTGGTGGGGCATTATAGGTAAAGGTAGGAGCTCAAGAGTTTGGATCTGAGGATTTGGTAGAAGCAGCCAAGTTGGATCCAAGACCCATCAGTTGAGGAAGAATGAAAATGGACAACACAGATGTAATGCTGTGGTGATTACATAACCCTTTTTTATTAACAAAAATGTCTCCAAGCTTTGGCACATTCAGTGATGGCCTCTTGAGTCATCTACCTCAGGCATCCTCCATGAGTCAAGGAAGAAAACTAAGAAGTTGAAAAAAGCAGAAGTTATTTGAAAAATCCTCTTTTTCTCAGTTGGAATTGGACGTCTCCTTTGAGACATGACCAGTCCATGGATCATTTGAATACCATGCCTGTTCCTGCAGTTGGGAACTCCAGAAGGTTGACAAAGCACAGGCATTCTCCACATCCATGTTGATCAACTGTTCCGCTTATTTGGCAATAGAAAGAGAGAGAGAGAGAGAGACAGACAGGGTTGATCCTGTTAGAGGAAACTGGGGGAATGTCAAGTTATTGTTTGTAAAAGTGTCCCAGTAACTATCATGGAGTTATGTCTGGGCTCTGCTTCTCTTCATCTTGTTTCCTTGGAGGCCTTTAGAAAGAGAAACAAAAGATCAAGCATATTGCTCCTCCAGCTACACCTTCTTCTTTCTCTAGGGATCTGTTTCCTTCTTTCTCCACCACTCATGAAAGGAATTCGGTTATGAAGAAGAGCTATCTATTAAAAAGTTAGAATCAAACTCTCTGGATTACTCTTCTGAAATCTTCTCTGCTGTAGTCTGAGTTTGAAGTGGATGACACTGTCTTCCAGTTCTCTTCATGAGGAACTGACCTCTGGTAATACCATTCATAAAATGATGGAACACTTTAACTGGAAGGGGAGGCAAATTTCTGAATTCCAGAAAAGTTATTTTGACCTCATGCATATGAAAGAGCCAAAAAAATCTGCTATTCCAGCTGTTATAAGTTTAAGGAAGATGCTGTTTTGTCTGCTTCTCCAACACCTAAATCCCAGAACCCTGCTCCAAAGAAGCCAGAGAGGTTTTACAAGGTACATGACACCCATAAATATTTGTATAAAATAAACTTCAGATCCAGCAGTTGCTTTTGTGGAATCAGTAATAAACTTCCAAATTGATTCCTTCTGTCAGTTCCCTACCAAGTGATGAGGATTGCAGGGCCGTGGACAGATAGGGCAAAAAAAAAAAGTCTACACTTCTGCTGCCTTGTCTTTCTGAGCAATTAATTATCAGACATACATGACAAGGTACATGCCTTCTGTTTGTCATAACATGGATAAACTAATCTCAAACATTCCTAACTCATATTAAAGCTTCAATACAGGACATGCTTGATTCAGTCTTCCAAGCAGCAAGGCATTCCATTACATATGGTTATGAAGTTGCTGCTTCCGCCAAACTTCTCAATGCACCTTTATAAGATTATCTTTTTAGCTCCTCTTCTGCTGAGATATTCAAGAAACTTGAAGAAAAAGAATAGATAATTAAAGCTTTAGGCAGCTTTTTCTTTCCCCATCTAAAGTTCCAAAGGAACTACGTCTACAAATCAGGACCATTTTTCCACAAGTCTCAAAAGTCTTCTCAGCGGAAAGGAAAGAAACTTTTTAAGAAAAACTGGCAGAACACAAACCCAAGAGGGTTTCTTTCTGACAAAAGTTGTGATTATTTTCTCCCTGCCGAACCTCTGGCAACCCCTTTTCCAACCTGATATGTCTGCTGAATCCCATGACTTCATCCATAATTTGGAAAAAAACACTTCAGATGCTTGGGTTTTTGACAACATAAAGAATGGGCATAGACTACTCTGGAATTCTCCACCAGTACCGTCAGTGATTCTTCAAGTACTGTCAAGTTAGCATCACCTGGTCTTTCCACTTCTGTCAGATCTGTTTCATCTGGGAATTATTGAACATTTTCTTCCCTCTAGAATAGGAAAAGGCTTTTACTCCAGACCTTTCAAAGTCACAAGAAAAGATTGAACATTGAAACCATTGTTGGACTTATCCCTTTTAAACACATTACTAAAATTCCAAAATTGAAGATAACTGACTTCTCAAAACCTCTTTCACTCATCCTTCCCCATTCTTGCTAATAACCTTGGATCTGACAGATATGTACCTACGTACCTATATTTATGTAAAACACTGAAATCATGCAATAAGGACTCTGTGTCTGGTAACTCCTGTATGCACCCGTCTGCTTACCACACCCAGTGATGTTTTTAAGCAGGAATAACCATAAAATGTAAAAAAGGAGTGCATCTCCAACTTGGTGCTCACCTTGCTCTCAGTTTCTTTAGGACCTTGGGAAATAATCCCCTTTTCAATTCATAAATCCACTGCATGTTAATACAGATCTCAACAAGCCCAAACCAAGTAAATGCAGAAGGGCTAAGCAAATAATCGTATAAAAAAAGTCTGAGGCTTCCCATTCTTCTCAAGTAAGCTGGCTTCATATCTTAGGTTAAGCACTTTCCTCCAGAGATGTCATTAAATCTAACAATGGATAGTTTTAACTTTTAAATGTATACACTTTGTAATGGCCTCAGGGTGTAGGAAGTTCTACACTAGCCTAAAGGAGGAGAGAGATTTAGCTGGGACTGACTTGGGACCAGTTGCAAAACCATATCAGAGGAAGGATGGAAACAGACTCTGGACTTGGTGAAAGAAGCACCATCATGTGCATATTGGGTGTAGACTGGTGCAGAGCACTGACAAGTCATAATATTTTTGGATTGGGTTATCACTTTCACTTTCCTGCCTTACCTTTTGCTTTCTTTATAGCACCAAGGATTTTCAAAAAATGGTTGGCTCCTGTCAAAACATTCTGCAGGCTCCAAGATAGTCATATATGTCTGTACTTACAGTTTCTTGATCCAGGCCACTTCTTTTCAAAAAATTCTTCAGGGCTTAGAGTTCACAACTAGTTTTTTTTTTTTTTTTTTTTTTTGTTAAACTAGTATTCACTTTGGACATCATGATATCCACCCTGAAACCCACTCAAGGTCTTGTGCTTCTGGGATGTCTACTGAATACCACCAGCATGATGACTTTCTTCCCTCCAAAAAAAGTCCAGTTCCTGACACCAGTACTTCCTAACCCTGGCAGGTCTTCATCTGACCCCAGTAGAAGAGATTCTGAATGCCCCAGTGTTTATGGCATCCACACATCAAATTATTCCATATGCCAGACTCTACATAGGAAGATTCAGTGGTACCTCAAATCAGTTTGAGCATCACTGCATCCTCTGTTCTTTCCAATCCATCTCTTGCATTTCTTGAAGAATGGTCAGATAAGAATTAATCCAGGGATTTCCCTTTCTGGTTCAATTTCACCCTGCAGAAAGTCTCAACAGGTGCTTCAAACCTTGCGTGGGTTGGGGGCAGTTCAAAAAGCAAAAAGTTCAAAGAGTATGTTCAGGAAAAGACAGGAGAAAGTGCATAAACATCAAAAAGTTGAAAGATTTGATCTTTACGCTTCAGAGCCTTCATCACCTGTGGTAATCTAGGACCTCTTCAAATCTTATCAGAAGATGCCACCATCATGTGGTATGTCAACAAATGAATCTTGCAGTTTTTCAGTCTTTATCTCCAATCTGCATATATCCCTTAGAACAAAATTCTGTGGCAGTCTTCTTGAGCAAATTCAAGGCAAACCCTCATGAATGGATGCTGAACTGAAAGGTCTTCCTTCAGTGGTGACGACTCAGATAGATCTCATTGTCTCCTCCATTCTGAACAAGCAACTTGGACTATTTTGCACCAGACCTCCATGCAAGTAATCTTAGAAAGTGGACACCTTGTCTTTTCCTTGAAAAGGAAAATTCCTATATGCTTTTGTTCTCTTACCTCCCATCTCAAGTCCTTCAGAAGATTCAGTAAGACAATCCAGAAATGTTGTTAGCGGTTCCCTTTTAATCCAGACAACACTGATTCTCCCTTCTTTTTCACCTAACCAGTGGCAATCACCATACGTTACTCCACAAGACTGACTTGCTCACAGAAAAAAAGGACTCAGTCAATCATCCAAAACTGAAAACATTGAACATCACAATTTGAATGATAGGCTTCCAGTTTCTTTCAGGCATCTTTATTCTAAGGACATGCTACAGGTAATAAAGGAGACGAAAAGCTTTTCTGTATGGTGCCGTAACAGGAGGACAGGATTCTTGTCAAGTGAAGCTCCATATTATCCTCAAGTATATGTGCAAGCTACTCAATTTAGGTCTAGCATGCACCTTATTAAAATGCTTTTGCCACCCATTTCAGCCTGCCTTCTAGTCGATCCTCCTCTTTCTTCAGATTATAAAGTCAAGCAGTTTCTAAAAGGTATCCTACACATCAAGCCTTCTAGAAAATCCATTCTTCTTCCTTGGGACCTTAATTATATTCATGAAAAGATAATCCTGTCACCCTTTGAACCAGCTTCTGCATCTTTGAAATTTTGTACTTAGAAGACAGTTGTTTTAGTGGTCTTATGCGCCATGATTCTACAGGCTGTCATGTTTATTCCTCCATTAATTTTTCATCAACATAGAATTAGCTAACCCTGTATTTATGCCTAAAGTTTACATTGCATTCTCTCTGAACCAGTTTATCCATCTGCCTGCATTTCCCAATCCACAAAATAAAAGGGGAAAGGATTATTCATTTGCTGAATGTCCGTAGGCAACTCTGCTCAGATTGTACCTCGAGAAGGCAAAACCTGTCAGAAATTCTGACCAGCTGTTTATTTCTTATTAAGGAAAAAAGGAGGGCCCTCCAGTCTATAAATAGACTACTACTAGTTGGCTATCCTTTCTATTTCTCCCATGGTAAAACACTCAAGGGTTGGGTCAAAGAGCATTCTGCCAAAGCTTTGATTTCTTTCTGGAGCTTTTTTTTTCAAGGCTTGGATTCTGAATCTGTTTTAGAGACTTTATTTTACACACATTATAAATTGCTGCTGTAATTTTGAGCAGTTCTAATCCGCACGTCTTCCCTTTTAACAGTGTATTTGTAAATTAGAATTCACTCACCCTGTGTGTATCCAGTGCTTTCTTTATTGTAGGTTGACTTTTCTCAACAGCCTGTGTCTGATTTGACATTTATGTATGCCACATACAATTCTAAAAAGACAAGTTCAGTCTCTACATTCTTTTTGAGTTCAGATACATAACCATTTATATTTTTCTTTGCCCTTAATTTCTGTTGAAAAATAGTAAAAAATGCCTTACACGTGTGGCTCACATTATGATTGAAATTTCTCTCATTGTTTCTAACTTTTCTTTTTCCTTTATTTTTGAGACTATAACAGTGTTAAATGCCTTTTAGTCTTATGTTTTGCAGATTGATTTTTCTTTGGTTTCCTTGATGTCCCATTCACATTGCGCATATAGCATTGACTTCCATTTTTCAGAGCAGTTACCATGTGGCTTTAGAGACATTGGTTGAAGTGCAGACATTTTGAAAAAAGCTGAAGAGCTGCAGGAAGGTACAAGTCAAAATGTTGATGGTTTAGAGGTTTTTCAGTATGAATGAAATGAAAAAAAAAAGAATACAGCACAGAAAACAGTGATCATTCTCAGCTTCAAGCATATTATTGTAGGCAAAAGTCATTTTAATATTTATTTTTTTTTTACATTGAAATACAAAAAATGTAATGCTTCTTATAGTTTTATGCATTCAGTTCAACAGTTGTATTTCACATGAGACATCACTGTCTGCTGTGCCATCATGAAGATTGTAAGATAAGTATTCAGCAGTAAGACAACTCTTAGTATCAGTAAACTTAATTTGTATTTCAATACTATATAATTATACATCTTAAAAAGTATAGTCAGAAATAGTCATAATGAGTCAGGGGATAGAGGTAAAGCCACATCATCAACTGCACTGGAAAGATTAATGTCAGATGGCACATGTCCACTTATGGTTAGCACTTAAATGGTAACTAATTTGTTAACTGGCGTTCATCCAGTCCAGTCCATTCAGTTGTCTGTCTTCTTTCCGGTGCCAAGAACAATGGGGGGGGGGGGGGAGTCTTGCATACCATGTAATAGATAACAAGGCTATTTTACTACATTGAACCCAAGATTCTCACAAATAAGCAAGTTTATTTCCCACATGGTTGTCAAATGCGAGGTAAAATGACTAAAAAAAAATCCAAACACCAGTCCAGCTTCATTAACTTCTGCTGTCTATTATGGTTAAGAAACTGAATGGTCAAACAAGTCTCACATGATTGTCAGTTTCCACCACTGCAGCTTTCTTGAAGATTTCTTCCCAAATTATTGAGGCTATGCACTCATATTTTCTCCAGATGTTGAAAACTAAATGTTTAGTGTAGGAGTAAGGCAGGATTTGCCAGTGCAGTTTTTCAGCACCTTTGTTTGGTGCCTGATGCTAAGTTACTTTTTGTTTGGTGTCTGATGCTAAATTACTTGGTCCTTTTCCATTCTTTTTATGAAGTCCTCACATCAGTGGTTTTACAGTGAACACGATAGTACAGTTGTGTGAGGGTACTCATAAATGTATAGCTTAAAATAAAAGTATCATAATCATTATTTTAGGAGGAACTCCTGCCCTTTTATCAGTTGGTACAGAGTTTGCCAGATAATGGGCTGCATAGCCGTAATTAAGCTATGGAAGGGATGTATATAAGTAGGGAACACGTTTTGTGTTAAGATAACTGCCCTTTAGGAAGTACATATATGCTTTTAGTGCTTATTTTTTCCCCAATGACTAGTGGGGAGGTTATCTTAGACATAAACATGATCATTTTATAATGTTGGATTTTTACTAGACAAGACTTCTTAGGATCTGGTATTGCTGAGTTTTTTAATTGCTCTGACTAGATGAAGTCCAGCTTCACATAAACCTGTAACACATACCATAAGAACATTTTTATTAACATTTTAATTGAGCAGGTGTTAGCTTAATAAAAGAACAGAAGATGGTGTTGGTTATACTCCATTGTGTTCAGGTTTTATGTAGTCCACATTGGCATGATAAGTAACTGCACATCCTTGTAAATGCCAGACTGATTTGAAATCTCATTGGAAGATGAATGTGTACCTGTGGCTTTACTTTGTTGTAAGAATTCCCTGCAGCTGTGATCCTTGTATGTGAACATATAAGGTGATGATTATTACCTTTAAACACCTGTTTGTTAGTATAAGTTTCTATGTAAAGAAAACCAGCTTGTGGCAGAGATACATAAGCCCTACAGCAGGCTTCCTCCTCCACTTATATCTTTTGTGTAGTAAATCAATGTACCGTCAGGCCCACATGCTTACTTAGCAGTGTGTAAAGCATAGGTTTTGGACTGTAGTTGGTTGTTGACCTATACACCTTCCGTGTAAATTCTCTTGGTGTTTTAGAAACTAGATCACCATTTTATATGACAGTGTGTGTATGTTTTTTATTGAAAAAGTAGATATATCATCTGAGAACTAAAATGAGCTTAATTTCCAGGTATTTTACACAAATAAGCTGTTTTGGAACATCACTGATTGTTGCATTTGCAATTTAAACCCATCGTAAAATTACTGCTATAAGTCAGTAACATATTTTCTCCTCCCACAATACAGGTTTGAAGTAATTGGTTATGGATGCTCGACTTGTATTGGAAACACTGCTTCTCTTACAGAAACTGTTGCAAAAGCCATAAAGGAGGTAATATATTTTCAATGATATCAAAGAAAAGTATTTCTCAGGCATGCCAAATGAGTATTGGGACCACCATGCTCTTATCTGACAGCTGTTTTCAATAAGAGTGGATTTGTTTGACAGACGTTTTTGTTAAGAGTATATTCATGTTAGTACATGGTATGTGAGAGTCAGGTGAAGGTGTACTTAATTATTTTATTTTCATTTCATTTGTATTTGTTTTCCGGTGAAGAACACTGATCTCCATGGACCATTTTCAAACTCGGCTCAAGAGCAGTGTCTGATTAAGTGACTTGTTCAGACTCACACAGTTAAGCAGTGGAGGTTGATTTGCCTTTGAGCTGGTTCTTTGATGGTTCCAGTAGTTAAATTCATCCTAATTTGGTGCTTGGAGCAGATAGTAAAGTTCATGCATTCATATGCCCTTGTCTTTTTAAATCCTTGGCAGTGTCAAAAATTCATGTGAATTTACACTGGGTAGAAAAGAAGGCTTCTCACAAGGTTGAGGGAGAAGTCCCTGTTTTTACAAGGAGGCCTGGAGTAATGTATTCTTATTTAGGGGGTGGATCAAGGACTTTTCAGTGGATTAAAGAATTAAAGCAAACAGTGCCACATAGTCTGTCTGTACTGTAGTGCCCGGATTGTGGTCTGGATTTTCTTTACTGCGAACTTATCTGGAGTAACTGATTGAGGCACAGCCCTCCCAGAATTTATTCTGTGTTTTGAATAGCCTCTTAGAGATCACTGCTATTTGTCAGTGTCTTGATTCTGTTTTGACACACCATTATGGTAGTATAGTACAGGGCTGAAAGAAGCATGCTTCCTGCTCCCATCCTTCGGAGTGCTTCATACGTGTGTGCCCCACCTATCCCTTCATTTATCTTGGGCCTGAGTGCCCTTTTAGTCAGCTGATTGTTAATTGGGGTTGATGCTGCTTCTTCTGAGGCCTCCTCCTCTTATTCATTCCAGTAGGATTGGTTGAGCTTAAAGAAGTAGGAGACTTTGGGTGAGCCATCTTCAAGCTCTGAAGCCATGTCAGTGAGATACCAGGCAGTTGTTTAATCATAATGGGAGCTTTAGCCATGGGCATAAGACTTCACCAGTAGAGACTTTATTGTGATACCTGTGCCTGCTTAGCACATGTTTTGCACTGTTGCACACTGCCTCTAGTGTGCAAATGGTTAGGTGAGTGTGAGGGCAGTGAGCTTCCATGGTGCACTCTTAGATCATGCTAGCTAAAGCTTCCGCTTTGATGCCGTTTTCTGAGTGATTGGAAAAACGTTTTTCTCTTCCTGTTTCACGTCATTTGTGAGCCTGTTAGAGGTTAGGTTCTCGTTGCTGAAATAGGCACCTGCAGTGAACACTTAATTTCTCAATCCGTTATCTACTGATTCTTTGAGTGATGAGTTCTGTCTAGTTTTGATTTCATTTCCTCTCCCCTCCCTTCTGCTGGCAGCTCCTGTAAAAGAGCCACTGGACTTCTCTACTCATTCCTTTCTTGAGTCAGCTTTTAAGAATATCTTGGAAACTGTCAGGCACCCCCACTTTGATTCTGTAAGTATCATGAAAGGTGAAACCTGTTCCAGCTGATTTGAGTGATTTGTTATCTGGACATCCTTGAACTGATATTTGTGGTGGTGATTGTGGCCTGTTTTTGGTCTTGGAGACCTATTTCTATTTGTTAATCCTATGCTCCGGTTGAAGGAATCCAAGTCTTTGGACAGATGTGCCACGAAGGTGTCCTTGTGTCACACTGGGGTTTTAGTGCTCTAATTTCTGCATCTTGTTTGCCCAAGTCCCTTCCTTCCTTGTTGAATTGATACTGGAAAGCCTGGGGACTTTTTACAGAATGGGTTTATTAATGATTTCTTCTAGAACCCAAGTACAACTATTCAAATGAACTTCCAGGTAATGCTTTAGCTAAGGCTGCAGGATTGTGCATATATTTACTCAGAATGATTTGACTAAGATCATTATTCAAGGACTGATTCAGCTGCTTTGTCCCTGAGACTCTAGGAGGTAATGGTATTTGGCCCAACTTCTTTGGTTTTTGATTGGATTGTATAACTTGAAGCAGGTCCTCTCCTCAGAGTTTTTTTTTCTATCATTTTAGTCCCAGAAACAGCCTCTTTATTGCCCAAAGTGCAAAACTTAGCATTGTCTGCGAACCTATTTTGTGTCAACAGGAAATTCATGGGAAGGGGAGGTACCTGCCTGCCTTCTTGGTGTCATCTGGACTCTGGGCACGGTTTGCTTAAGGTAGAAGGTGGTTGCCTTGCTCCAAGTTGAGCTGGGAAGCCATCCTTTGGGAATCTGCAGAAGGGAAGCTGTACATTTCACCATTTTTTTCTGTACTACCCCCATTTCTCTCATTTTTTCTGTACTACCCCCATTTCTCTTTTTTTGTGGGTTTCATCATTGCAGATTTGAGTACGCCCAGTCTGTACCGTACTCTAGGCAGTGAACACTTTATTTCCAGGTGGAGGCATAGGTAGTTTTGCCTTCCATTCTTCCATGCAAGAATTGTACAGTTAATTTAATGTAGTTCTTTGTCTTAGAATCCATCCTGTCATGAGGGGTCTTTCAGAATTTCATTCCTTCCTTCTCTACAAAGGGCAGTGGCAGATACATCCTTATGTCAACTCTGTGGGCATGTTTCAGGGGTCCTCATCATTTGTTCTTGTTTGCTGTGGTTGGACATTGTTCCCAATATGGTTTACCTTTGGGGATACTTAGTATCCAGAAGTTTTCCAAGTCTGTCTGGTTGGAGTAACCTAGCTCTGTGGTGCAGACAGATGGAGCTTTTGTACTGTGCCCCAGTTGATGGGAGTTTAGTAAGTGGCCCGTTTTATTCCCATTCAACTCTTGCCCCCCTCCGATAAATTCCTTCAGATCCTTTGTAATTGTTGCCCACAACTTCTCTGGTTGATTACTAAAGGGATGAAAAACATTTTCACTGCTTGTATCGTAATAACTATATCCATAAACTTTTAGTTATGTACTCACCATAACTTCAGATGTTTGGGATCCATCTCACCTACATTCTGACTGATGGGTTCGGAACCGATCCCTCGGCTCCGACTCGGCACGCTTATGCTATAGAGCGAGGCCTCTAATTGGCTGAGCTATCTTTATCCCAGGATGCACCACCACTAATCCCCCAGATCTTGTTTGTCCGCATTCATGCACACATGCACAGCTTGTTTATATAACATTGTTAGATGTTTCAAGATGAAACAACAGGATTCGGACCTTCTGATATCCTCTGATCTCCAAGGAAGGGGGAAGGAGGGTGGGTTATTAGGAATGTAGGCGAGATGGATCCCAAACATCTGAAGTTATGGTGAGTACATAACTAAAAGATGTTATGTGATCCTATCTCGCCTACATTCTGACTGATGGGACAGCGTCCCTAGCGCCTAAATCCTGGGCGGCTCATTGGAAAACACTCCTGAGCACTGTGGAACCAAATGAAGCTTGTCCTCTAGATGCCACATCTAATTTGTAGTGAGAAATGAAGGTGTGCGGGGAAGACCATGTAGCCGCAGCACAAATGTCACCAATAGCAAGCTTAGAATGAAATGCTACCGAAGTAGCCATAGCCCTTGTAGAATGAGCCTTAACAGAGGTGGAAAGCTCTTTGTTAGAATAAATATAAGCTTGAGTAATATAGTCCCTGATCCATTTGGCAATAGTGACCTTCGTGACTGGGTTACCCAATTTGTTTTCTGCAAAGGACACAAACAACTGATCTGTCTTCCTTGATTGTTTGGTCCTATCCAAATAAAAATGTAACTGCCTGTGGACATCTAGTGTGTGGAAAATAAACTCCGCTTTATTGGAGTATTTTGGGAAAAAAGCTGGGAGCTCTAACGACTGTTGCAAGCATAAAGTAGAACAGACTTTAGGAACAAAAGAAGGATTTGGTCTGAGGGATACCCTGTCTGTATGAAAAACCAAGTACGGGGGTTTCACTGACAAAGCTTGAAGTTCTGAAACCCTTCTGGCTGAAGTAATTGCCACTAGAAAGGCTGTCTTCCATGATAGAAACTTCAGATCACAGGTAGCTGCTGGTTCAAAGGGGAAAGAAGTCAAGGCACGTAATACTATATCGAGATCCCATGGAGGTGCAGGATGAGAAATCGGAGGTCTTAATAGAGCAGCACCTTTCAAGAAGGTCTTACACAACCTGTTGCTCATTAAAGGTGGGTCTATGGATTCATGAAAATTAGAAATCGCTGCCAATTGTACTTTGATGGTAGAAACAGAAGAGCCTTGGTTGAAAAGAGAGGTCAGGAATTTGAGTACTTCTGCCACGGGAGTAGAAATGGGGTCCAGGTCCCGGAGTTGAGCCCAGATAGCAAACCTTTTCCATTTGCTAGAATACAGTTTCTTCAGAGTAGACTTGTGGGCTGAAGACAATATGTGCACCACATCTGGGTCCAGTGCATGTCTCCTGACTATGGTCGGAAGAGGAGGAGCCAGGCCGTCAATTTTAATGTGTGTAGGGACTGGTGTAGTAGTCCCGACTGATGAATCAGTAGGTCTGGGACCTGGTCCAGGAACCATGGACCTTCCAGAGCATGTTTCCGAAGATAGGGAAACCAGACTTGACGAGGCCAATAAGGAGCAGTTAAGATCATCTTGCTCCCTAAGAGAGATGCCTTTTGAATTACCCTGGGTAGGAGAGGAACTGGAGGGAAGGCATAAAGCAGGCCGGTGGGCCAAGGATGGACTAACGCGTCCATAGGGCTCTTCCCCGGAGCCGGGGTTAGGGAGAAAAAATCTTTGCACTTCGCATTCAGAGGAGTCGCAAAGAGGTCGCAGCACGGAACTCCCCATTCGCTGAAAATCTGCCTTGTCGTAGTCATATTTAGAGACCATTCGTGAGGAGAGAGGATGGTTCTGCTCAACCTGTCGGCTATGACATTGGACTTGCCCGGTATGTGAGTAGCCACTAGGAAGCGTTTGGTCGAGACTGCCCATTCCCAGACTCTCATCGCTTCCCTGCAAAGAGGATAGGATCTGGTCCCTCCCTGTTTGTTCAGGTACCAGACAACTGACATGTTGTCTGAGTGAATAGCAATTACGCCCAGAGGGAGGTAATTGTGAAGGGCTTGGAGGGACAGGAGCACTGCCCTCATTTCTAGAATGTTGATGTGGAGAGGGGTCTCCTCCGGATGCCATTTGCCCTGGACTGACCTGCCCAGGGAATGCCCCCCCCCCCCCCCGTCTGGGAGGCATCCGTGGTCAAAGTGGCCGCCGGAGGGGGAAGAACAAAGGGTCATCCCTGATCCAAATTGGAGGACTCTAGCCACCAGCGAAGGTCCCATCTGCAAGATTCTGTGATCCATATTAGATGATTGAGAGGGAGTTCCTGAAAGGACCACTGAGTTGAAAGAAGCCACTGGAGGATTCTCATGTGTAACCTTGCCAAGGGAACTAGCAGAACTGTGGCAGACATCGAACCCAATAGCTGCATGACCATTCTGGCTGGGGCTTTGGACCTGGGGAGTAAGGCTCGAACCTGATTTTGTATGATCTGAATTCTGTCTGCAGGTAGATAGACCCGCATCTGGTTTGAATCTATCTCTGCCCCTATGAATCTTATTCTTTGAGATGGCCGTAACACAGACTTTGGCCAATTGAAGGTGATTCCGAGGAATTGCCCAGTGATGTTGTGGCTTGCAGGCTCCGTAGAAGTAGATGCTTGAAGGTGGCAGTTAGAAGCCAGTCGCCTAGGCACGGAAACACCTGGAAACCTAGACACCTCAAGTGAGCAGTCACTAGTGCCAAGCATTTGGGCTGTGGTGAGACCAAAGGGCAGCGCACGGAACTGAAAATGACTGCCTCCTAGGCTGAAGCGCAAGTGTCTCCTGGACGCTTGATGTATTTTGATATGGTAATACGCGTCCTTGAGGTCTATGGAGCACATCCAAACACCTTTCTCCAACAATGGGAGAATGGTTTGTAAAGTGACCATTCGAACTTGGACTTCTTGACTGAACGGTTTAGGTTGCTTAGGTCCAAAATGGGCCTCAAGTCCCCGGTCTTTTTGGCACCAAAAGAATCTTGAGTAAGTCCCTAATCCGATCTGGTCTGCGGGGACCGTTGGATGGCTCCTTTTGCAGCAGTTTTGAAATTTCTATGGCTGTGGTATCCCGCTGACTGGCTGCCGCGTCCGCGATTCTTTTGGACTGAGGGGGGGGGACAACAGACTGGGATGGAGTAACCTCCGGCGATAATTCAAGCACCCATCGGTCCTGAGTGATCCCTTCCCAGGCCTTTAGGTGCTTCGAAAAACGACCCCCGACTGGCTCCGGAGCAGCACAGTCAGGCAATCCCTCAGGGACTATGAAAGGATGAAGAGCCACGAAAGGACTCGTGGTCTCCAGTGTTGCGGGGCCTCTGCCGCCTCTGGGATGGCGTCTTCCTGATGAATTTCCCTCCTCTGCCTCTGGAGGGGAACCTTCCTGCTGAGAGGGTAAGACTTCTGCAATCTCCGAACCACATCTTCCCTCCTCTTTTAGCCTTGGGATAAGGCCGAAAGGGAGTGGAAAATCGTGCCCCACGGCAGTCAGAGTCTTACCCTCCTGTTCACAGCGGTAAGTGTGTCTTTCACCTTGGGCCCAAACAGGGAGGACCCATCAAAGGCGTCGGCGAATGAAGACTTGAAGGCCTCCGCGAAATGACACAGGCGGAGCCAGGCTTGTCTCCGTAGTGCATTGCCTGTACCCGCCGCTCTACTCGCCCCTTCGGCCGCATACGAAATGAGCCTCATGGACGAGTTTGAAATGGATGACATTGTAGCCAGCTGAGATCCAACCGTCTGGGCCAGCTCCTCAGGCAGGTTACCTAAGAGGGTATCGGATAGCTCCTTAATCAGATCCCTCTGGAATCTTGTAAAGTGCGTCAGGTAGTTCAAAGACCTCAGAGTAAAGGCCGCTGAACTTAGGGTGCGCTTGCCGTACCGATCCATGCTCCTAGACTTCTTATTAGGAGGATGGACCAATGTAGAAGCCTCTGCTACATCCTGCTGCGTAGCAGATGCCACCACCATAGCATCCACAGCCACACCTTTCGTAAGGAACTCTCTATCTGGGGGCGCCGAAATAAATTTGTTTGGACTAGCGGGCACCGGTTCCACAGAGTCCGGGTGTTCCCACGCCCTTCGACAGATCAAATCCAAGAGCTCGTCGAAAAGCGGAGACACCCAGGAGGCGGAGGGCTGAGCCCCGAAGGCCTACAGGAACACCGACTCATCAGCAGAGGGAGGTTTGGACTGCCAGCCGCCTCGTTGTTTTAGGGCTTCCAGGATGTCTGCAAAGGAGACATCATCCGAGGACGACTTGGGGGACCCCTCTGCATCATCGAGATCGTTGTCAGATGTCAAAGACTCGTCAGGGGAATCAACGTGCTTCCTCTTGCACGTTTTCTTCCTGGGAGATTCTTCCGAAGAGGCTTCAGAAGGACCTCCAGGAGGGGGAGAAACCCCAGTGGGGGTAACCTGAGGCCCAGGGGCTCCGCTGTCTGCAGGCAGGGGAACTGCCAACGACCCAGTCTCCAAATGTAGGGAAGGAGCTGGGGAAACTGTGGAGGTAGCCAATGAAGATTTGGCTAGAGCACTCCTCATAGCCCTGAAGGCGGGACCACCAGAATCCTGGGAAGGTCCCCCCTCCGTGGCCACGACAGTGGACGGTACTCCCGCCGACGCACCAAGAGGGAGACTTGGGACCGAAGGTATCAATCCCAAAGCCTCCCCCCCAGGACCGAAGGAAGAAGTCCGTGCACTGAACTCCGACCCAGGAGCCGGAGTCGGAGCAAGGGTCAGGCCTGACCCTAACACCTCCACTGGTTCCACCAACACCTGCTCCAACGGTGCCGAAGCTGTTGGAGGAGGAAGTACAGTAAGGGAGTGGACCATCGGCTCCGAAGCCAAATGGGCTGGAGCCGAAACCATCTTTTGGAACACCGGAGACTGGAAGAGTCGAAGGAGCACCCTGTCGATGTCCGAATCAGACATCCTAGAAGATCTCGAGGATACCGATCGGGCCCGAACCAATTTCTCCATCGGCTCCGAAGGGCTCGGGGACCGGCTCGAAAGGACTCAACAATTATCGGCCCGAGGAAACCTTCAAAGAAATTTCCCTCGGTGCCGATAAAGACTTCGGCCCCGAGGGGGAAGTGTCTGAGCCGATGACCCTTATCGGCTCCAATATCAGTGGAGCCGATGAGGGTGACCCGCCTCTCGATGCCCCAGACCTCGGCTCTGAAACCAGAGGGGTCGAGGCTGGAGGCATCGAGGCAGACCGTTCCAACCTCGGCTCCGAAGTCCGTGGAGCCAATGGAGAAGTCTGCCTAGTCTTCTTAGCCGTCGGATCCAACTGACTGGTCGGAGCCGGCGCTTTCCTCTTTTTGGAAGGAGAAGGAGAGGAAGACAAAGCCTCCTCAAAGGAAGGCTTAATTAATCCTTTGAGGATTAATTTGTTCTTCCTCTCCTGGAGGACTCTGGAGGAAAACGCATGGCTTACACTGCACGATTCCTGTAGATGTTTGGCGCCAAGGCAATAGACGCACGAGGAGTGGTCGTCCGTTATGGACATTTTGAACCCACACCTCATGCACTTCTTAAACCCAGAGGGTTTATGTTCTTTAGACATAATGTAGAAAAAATATAGCACAACAGTAGATTAAGCGTTTATATACACAAAAAACACCAACTCTGAAAAAATATTAACCAAAGAACTTTTTCTCTCTCTTTTATTTTTTATTTTTTTTTTACAAGAACAGTAAGAAAGGAAAAGGGAAACAAGGAGGGTCAAGACCCTCTAACTCAAACGGGTACTTGACCGACACACAACCACTAAAGTAGCTAGTACAGGGGAAGGCCCCTCTAACTTAAGCGGAACCTTCTCTGACAGGAAAAATTAATCAAAACTCAATGAAAGAACAAGAAACACACTCGTACACAAAAAATAGCTGTTAAAACAGCTTTTGGGTTGAAATGAGTGAACTACTGACAGGAAAAGAGACTATAAATATAGTACTTAGCCCAGCCAATGTTGAGACCACGTCCAAGCTCTGTAAGCGGCAAACGAGATCTGGGGGATTAGTGGTGGTGCATTCTGGGATAAAGATAGCTCAGCCAATTAGAGGCCTCGCTCTATAGCATAAGCGTGCTGAGTCGGAGCCGAGGGATCGGCTCCGAACCCATCAGTCAGAATGTAGGCGAGATAGGATCACATAACATCTAAAGCTTGTAGTTTCTCAGTTTTAGTGTTATCATTTGTTTAGTCTCTTTCCTCGTATCCTAAGCTGCCTTAACAGAAACCTTTTTATCCGTATTCCTAAATACTTCATCTTATCACTTCCCCATAAATATGGGTATTGCTTGACCAAGTCATGAGTGGGTACATAATTTACAGCTATAGCCTTTGTTTTATCTTCATTAATTTTATATCCCAAAAAGACTTGAAACTGTTTGAGAATGTTTCATAACGTAGAACTGTCCTTTTCTGGATTTATCAAATACAGACTAATGTCTGCAAATAGACAATTTTCTTTATTTGTGTACCTGTTATATCCTTGAATTTCTGAGTCCTTTACTTTCTTTGCCAGTGGCTCTAAATATAATGCAAATAACAAAAGAGAAAGAGGCCAGGTTCCTCTTTTCAAACCCAGCTTATCCATGTGACTGATTTCTAATGCAACGGAGGGTGTTTTGAGAGTCGCAGGTACAGACATTATGGTTAGGAGATATGCCTGGATATGTTTGTGATTTCGCTGAGCCTTTTAAAATGTCTTTCAGCAATGTTCCATTTGATGGCTTGACTCTGGCCGTAAGTTAAAGGACAAACTTTCTGGAAGAGAGCAGGATGGGAAAACTCTTTCTGCATTGGGCCTATGTTTTTCCATACACCCCCCCCACCAGAGGACCTTCTCTAGAAATCAGAAGGGGGGGTAAAACCTGTGGTTCTGAAAATCCCAAGGATTTTCTTAGATACTTCTGGAGAGGGACCTGTCTGAGCCAGAGGGAGATACTCTAATGACAAACATTGCCCTTGTGGCAAAGGAGGCCCTCAGAACCAAGGGCTCTGGGGACCTTTCTGTGAAAAGCCTTACCAGTGCTACTGAACAGTTGTTCGACTGCTGCACTCTGGAGGAAGTTGGAGGGTGTTTGTCCCTGCACCCAGATGCTTGGACATCCATCACAAAAGATGTCTGGGTGCAGACAGTTATAAACAAAGGCTATTAAATCCCCTTTATTTTCCCATACCCATCAGTAAAGAAACTAACCAACATGCCACCATTTCAAAGAAAAGCAGCAGTATTAGAAAAGGAAAAGCCACTAAAAATGCGAGTCATCCAATAGGTCCCCACCCACCCCTCCCCCTCACTAGCAGGGTTTCAGAACTTACTTGAGGTTCTTTTGTGGTGCCAAAAAAATGGGGATCTCAGGCTTGTCTTGGACCTTAGGTGGCTGAACCAGTATGTCAAACTTTCCAAGTTCCATTTGCTCATGATACAGTCTGTCCTCCCACTTCTGAGGAAGGACAGCTGGATGTGCTCAGCAGATCTTCAGGAAGCATACTACCACATCAAAATGGACAGGATATCGGGAGATTCCTTTTCTTTCAGCTGGGAGCCAGCCACTTTCAGCACTGCCCTATGGCCTCAACACAGATGGTCCAAAGTACATCAACCCCTTCAGAGGCCAGTCTTCACATCAGTATCTTACAGACGAGGCCAGTCCTCCTTGTGTTACAGATCTTTCAGGATGTCCTTCCTCTAGGGTTAATTTCTATCCAGACAGACAACATGACAGTAGTCTGTTACATCAGCAGGAAAGGGAAAATACATTTATACCCCTTTGTGTTGAGAAGCGATGAGAGCCTAGCAGTAGTGATATCGTCCAATCACTTTCTAATAGCAATGCACATACCAGGGAAGTCCATTGTTTTAGCAGACAAATTAAGCAGAACTCTTGTACTGCCTTACAAGTGGTTTCTCAATGTAGCAGTGGTGTCACAGACTTTTTGCTAGTGTGGCCAGCCTTGCTGCACCAACTCAAAACGCATGCTGCAGGGTTTTTTCCCCAAAATTCCTTCAGAGGGGGAGTCACTGATAGACACTTCAGTTCACAGTTGGCCCACTGGTCTTCTGTATGCTGACCAAACTACCACTCTAATTCCGAATTCTTGCAGAAAGCATCTCAGCAGAAGACCACAGTTATCCTCATTGCCTCTTTCTGGCCCCAACAGATGTGGTTCTCCCTTTCTTTGGCCTCACCTCATACATCCCCCATAGATGCTGGACCTCAGTCCAGATCATCTTTCTCACTCATCAGATAGGCCAATCCAAACATTCGATGTCTGAAACCATCGACATGGTTTCTCCACTTCCCATGATGGCTAGTCAGTCCAGGCTTTCCTCCTAAGTAGTTCCCATTCTTACTGCATCTCAGAAGCCTTCCATTAGGAAAATGTACAAGAGTAAATGGAAAAGTTCTTTATCTGGGCCTCTGAGAGAAAACTGGACCCTCTTTTGACACCCATTCCTGCAGTATTGTAATTTCTCTCTTCTGTTTTCCACAGTGGAGCCAGTTATTTGACCATTAAAGTTCAACTAGCAGCCATTTCTAATTTTCTTGTGGGTAAATATTACACATCTCTGGCTTCTCTCAAATTATGCAAAGCCTTCCTGAATAGTACCTTCCTCCTGAGGACTCCTGTTGAGGATCCTACTCCCTCCCCCTTGGAACCTCACTATTTTGCTGCATGGATTTGATATAACCCCCTTTCAAATTTGCTACCAAAGTTGATTATAAAATTTTTGTCATGGAAAACTGTCTTCTAGGCAGTCATTACTTCTGCTAAAAAAGTGTCTGATATTCAGGTTTTGTCTTTCACAAAGATAGTATGTTCCTCGTGTTTCACTGTTGCAGTCATCACATTTGGGTTATCCTGCAAGGGATAGCCCTCAGTCAGCCCGAATACCAAAGGCTTAGTATTTCTGTGTCTGTTGCTGTCACTTCAGGACTGACGTCAGGTCGTCAGTGGTATAAAAACAGGCAGCTGATGCCATTACATCAGTCTTTCTTACCGAGGAGCCCGAAGCAGAAGCAGTTTGCACGACTGCCGGTCGGCTGCTACCTGAGTTTTCGTTTCTGAAATTGAAGTTGAAGTCTTCGAAAGCTAAGTACACCATTGGGGATCCTTTTTTCTTGCTCTAACCGTTGTCAGAAAAAGTTAACAATCGTCTCGTCTGTGGAAAGCAAATACCACACCAAGATTTCCATTCTTACTGCGTCACCTGTTTAGGCCCAGACCACGATGTCCCTCGCTACCGGTATTGTGCTTTGTTCAACGCCTGAACTATTCCTCGTGAGGCCCTTATTGTAACTAAATACTTTCGCTCTCGATCTCTGTATTCCAAAATGGCTTCAGTAAGCCATCCAACTACCAATCTTCTGAAAAAAACATAAGGATAAAGACAGAAACAGACCGCACAGGTCCAAAACTGCTGACTATGCTTCCGTTAAGCTAGTCGCCAGTTCGCTGATACTCAGTGAGGCATTTTGCAGCCCCTGATGCCTGCTTAAATGGATTCACAGGCCGCTACTGAGACCCACTCAGAGTCCTGTATGCCGCAAAACTGTTCTTTGACTACGGAACCTGCGGATGTCTCTACCTTGGATGGGTCCGGAGCTGCTGTGCAGGCACCGGCTTCTGAGGAAGTTCTTTGCACTACCGATATTTGACTCAAACCAACGACTTCTTTCGCGTCTTCAGTTCTTTCTAAAACTACCGAGTTTCTAAGGCCCAAGTACAAGCTACGCCTAAAAAACCGACGACCCAAACTCAAAAGCCTGCTTCCTTGCCACAATCACAGATGCTTAAAATGGCGGAAGACCTTATCATGCTGATTAGGGGAAGCCAGCCTTCCCCTGCTAAAAGGAAAAGAGACATGTCCCCAGCAGCTTCAACAGACCAAGAGTCCGACGACTCTGAGGTTTCTGATTATGAAGACATGCCCTTATCTGCTTGTGAGGATTCTGATGCAGAGGAATCCATTTTTTCTGCCTCTCCTCCAGAGGATTTCTTTTTTGGTGAAACCTTACATACTTTGAGAGCATTTCCACTGGGAATGCCAAGACTATCCTCAGTCCAAAAAGAGACTCGGAGAATTTCTAGACTTGCCACAACCTTTAGCAATGCCACCAGTCCTGGAAGTTGTTGATGTCTTTATGGAGTCCAGTCTTATTCCTGATAGTTTACCCCCTGCCCCTAGGAAACCAGACAGGTACTACAGAGTACCCGACTCTCACAAATTTATTTTCAAAAATCCTATTGCTGACCCAGAGATCATTTCCCAGGGGCCTAAAGGTATTAAAGCAACCACAGCTAAGAATCCCACCCCTTTGGACAGGGATTCCAGAGCTTTGGACAGATGGGGTAAGAAAGTGTATACCTCTGCAACTCTTGCCATTAGGGGTTTGAATTGTCACTTCCACAAGCTGAAGTACCAACAAGATAATATGGAACTTGTTAAGCAAAAAATAGCTACCTTTACAGACTGTGCAGAAAATAAAGAATTGCAAGACCTTATGCATTCTGTAAGCCAAGTCAGCAAGCATACATTGCAGTGTGGCTTTGATGCCCTAGAAGCATCTTGCAGGGCAGCAGTCATTGGTTCTGTACTGAGAAGGCATGCTTGGCTTAAGGAGCAGACCTTGCCAGATCATGTCAAATCCAAGTTACTAGATGCTCCTTTGAACAAGGACAATCTGTTTGGCACCAAAGAAAGAGATGGAAGAAAAAGCTAAATCTATGCAGACTGTCAAATAATTCTTACAAGTACAAACTCCTACATTCAGTAGGCATTGCCCCTCAAAACCTTGGACCTTTCCAGCTCCCTCAAGGCCATCTCAAACTAGACCCCGGGGAAACAGACCCCCCCCCCCAGACTACATTCTCAGGGTATGCAGAGATCTAAGCAGTGGAGTGCCTCCACCTCTAAAACAGGGAGTGCCAAACCACCTCCTTACGGAAAGAGTTCCCAATGACTTCTCAACTCCACCCCCCTCCTTTGCTCAATTGCTCGTGCCCCTAGGTGGAAAACTTGCTCATCATGCAAAAAACTGGGCCTCCATCACCAACGATCTCTGGGTCCTCAACATAGTATCTCAGGGGCACAAATTTTATTTCCACATGCTGCCAACCCCAAAAGGGTTCTCAGATCTTCCTCCAAACCAGTGGGCAGAGGCACAAAACCAAGTTCAGTCCCTGCTCTCCATAAGGGCAATTCAGCCTGTTCCTGCAGAACAGATAGGCCAAGGTTTTTATTCCAGATTTTTCCTGGTACCCAGAAAAGAGGGCACCTGGCACCCAATCTTAGATCTATCCATTCTAAACACCTTCCTGGTGGTACCAAAATTCAAAATGATCACCCTACAGCAGCTTCTCCCGATGCTGTCCAAAGATGCCTGATTAGCCATCCTAGACCTAAAAGAGGCCTATCTGCATATCCCAATCAGGGACTCCTGCAGGAAATATCTACGTTTCAGGGCAGGATCTATGCATTATCAGGTCTCTGCACTTTCTTTGGTTTATCCATTGCTCCTAGAGTTTTCACAAAATGCCTGGCTCCAGCCATTGCCTTTTGCAGACAAAGAAATATTCAAATTTACCCCTACTTGGATGACTGCCTGATTCAGGCAGACAGTCAGGAAAAGCTGTTGCAGCACCTGACATTTGTAATGGACCTTCTAACCTCAATGGGGTACACTATCAGCGAAAAGAAATCCAAACTAGTCCCCAGTCAAAAAAAGTTTATTCCTGGGAGCATCATATGCTGACAAGTGGAAAAGGTATTGTTTCTGGATCCAGACTAAAGGAGCTGACCAAGCACAGCCCTCCTTACCTGTCATCCTGGATTACTTAGCAGACCTAATCCACAGGGGCCTTTCTTTCTCTTCCATTAAAATCCATGCCTCTGCCATCTCTGCACATTACAGCACAGAGCAACCTCTTTCTTCACACCCTCTCATCAAGCAGATGTTCTTCATGTTTCACTTTTACAGTCATCACAGTTGGGTTATCTGCCTGCAGGTAGCCCTCAGTTGGCCCAAATAGCAGAGACATAGTATTTCTGCGTCAGATGCTGTCGCTCCAGGACTGATGTCAGGTTGTCAGGGGTATAAAAACAAGCAGACGACACCATTGCATCAGTCTTTCTTGCTGAGGAGCCCTAAGCAGAAGCAGTTCGCAAGTGCCGGTCAGCCGCTACCTGAGTTTTCATTTACTAATGGAATCATCCTGAAGTCTTCTAAAGCCAAGTACCCCATTGAGGATCCTGAAGTCTTCTAAAGCCAAGTACCCCATTGAGGATCCTTTTTTCTTGCTCTAACCGATGTCAGAAAAAAGTAATAATTGTCTTGCCTTTGGAAAGCAAATACCACACTGAGATTTTCATTCTTACTGCATCACCTGTCTAGGCCCAGACAATGACGTACCTCGCTGTCGGTTTTGTGCCTTGTTCAACGCCCGAACCATTCGTCGTTGGGCCCTTATTGTTACTAAATACTTTAGTTCTCGATCTCTGTATTCCAAAATGGCTTCGGTAAGCCATCTGACTACCGATGTTCCAAAAAAAACGCAAGGATAAAGACAGAGACAGGCCTCACAGGTTCAAAGCTGCCACGATGCTTCCATTAAGCTAGTCGCCAGTTTGCTGGTACTCAGTGAAGTGCTTTCGCAGCTCCTGATGCCCACTTCAGTGGATTTGCAGGCCTCTACCGAGACTCATTTGGAGTCCGGTATGCCACGAGACTCTTCTTCGACTATGGAACCGGCGGATGTCTCTACCTTGGATGGGTCCAGAGCCGCTGAGGAAGTTCTTTGTGCTACCGATGTTCGACACAAACCGACTACTTCAGTTCTGTCTAAAACTACTGAATTTCTAAGGCCTAGAGTATGCGCTACGCCTAGGAATCCTTTGACCAAAGCACATGCACCTGCTGCCTTGCCACAAAATCAAATGCTTAGAATGGCAGAAGACCTTATTATGCTGATCAGCAGAAGTCAGCCTTCTAATCACAGATGCGTCAGACTATGCCTGGGATGCATATCTGGACGGCAGGTGCATTCAGGGCCACTGGAGCCCAAATCAAATTCATCTGCACATCAACCATAAAGAGATGCTAGCTGTTCAGCACGCTCTAACAGCTTTCAGATTCCTACTCTCTCCGGGGCCCCTTTTAATTAAAACAGACAGCACCACAGTTATGTGGTACATCAACAAGCACGGGGAACCCACTCTGCAGGCTAGCCATGGCACTGTGGAACACGGCCTTGGACATGCAGGTACATCTGCAAGCTCATTTCCTGCCAGGCAGACAAAACTCACTGGCAGACGATTTAAGCAGGAAATCTCATAGACCTACACGAGTGTCAACTAGAGCCACGCACCTTCAACACCCATTTCTGATTCAGAAATGGGGGACACCAGAGGTGGATCTCTTTGCCTCCCCTGCAATCACTAGCTCAGACGATTCTGCACCAGGACACCTCACAGCAGGGCCTGGAAATGGATGCCCTATTGTTCCAGTGGGTAAATCTCTCAATTTATGCCTTTTCCCCTCTGCCCCTCCTCTCAAGAGTATTGCTCAAGATAAGACAGGACAGACCAAGGACAATTCTGATTGCCCCAGATTGGCCACTTCAACATTGGTACCCATTCCTGCGAAGCCTGTCACTGGTGCCACCCTGGCACCTACACCAGAACCCAACCCTGCTATCTCAGCAGGGAGGACAGATCTTTCATTCTCAACTGGAAACCCTAAATTTTGCAGCCTGACTTATTCCTTGAATTCTCCCCCAGTAACCATTCTAAGCAAGCAGGTGCTGGACGTCATCCTTGAAGCCAGAAGACCCAGTACAAGGAAATCCTATGCTGATAAGTGGAAAGGTATTTCCCCTGGATTCAATCTAATGGAGAGGACACAACTCTGCCCTCCCTGCTTCTTATCCTGGATTACCTAGCAGATCTACTCCACAGAGGCCTTATCCTTCTCCTCCATTAAGATCCATGCCTCTGCCATTTCGGCTTATTACAACACTGAGCCCACCTCTCTTCTCTCACCCTCTTATCAAACAGTTCCTGAGAGGGGCAAACAACTTAGGGCTGCCAAGGAGAGCACCCACCCCTGTTTGGGACCTTGACTTTGTACTGGAAAAGCTCACACTACCCCCTTTGAGCCTGCAGCATCAGCATAGTTAAAATTCCTCTCTTGGAAAACAACCTTGCTTCTGGCCATCACTTCAGCTAGAAGAGTGTCTGAGCTACAAGCACTTATGGCTTTGGTACCCTTCATTATTTTCCATGCTGACAGGATCTCCCTCAGGGCTTAACCCCTCCTTTATGCCTAAAGTGGTGTCCAGTGTGGCTCTCAACCAATCTGTCAATTTTCCTGCCTTCTTCCCTAATCCTCAAAATAAAGGGGAAAGGATCCTGCACTCCTTGGACGTGCACAGACAGCTCAGATTCTACCTTGATAGGACTAAGCCCTTCATAAAATCTGACTAGTTACTAGTCAGCTTTGCAACAGGGGCAGAGGGCAAGGCCATTTCAAAGCAAACAGTTTCCAAATGGATAGCACATTGCATCCATTTCTGCTACAAGCACCATGGGAAACCAACCCCTCAGGGGGTCAGAACACATTCCACTAGGGCAACTTCTACCTCTACAGCATTCCCTACCAGGGACATCCTGGAAGCTGCTACCTGAAGTTCTGTACACACCTTCACCAAGCATTACCACCTGCCTATCTTTTCCAAGTCCAGGACAGGTTTTGCAACACCAGCCCTAACTCCTCTTGGCTGCCTCCACCCTTCTTCAGCTTTGGGAATCTACCCAAGTGTGATGACTGCAACAGTGAAACATGAAGAACATAGTATAGTTGTGTACACTTGCCATAAATGTAGATGTTCGAGTGTATTCACTGTTGCAGTCCTGGTTTCCCTCCCTCCAGCCCCCTGGTTTTCTTTGTCTTTCTCTCCCTAAACTCTCTATGCCTTTTACTAGCCCGCCCTTTTCAGGGGTATTGGTATTTACTTTTCCCCGCCATAACTTAGCTCCTTATTGGTGCCTCCTGACATTTGGGGCAAGAAAAACTGATGTAATGGTGTCAGCTGCCTGTTTTTATACCCCTGATGACCTGACGTCATTCCTGGAGTGATAGCATCCGATGCAGAAATACTAAGTCTCTGGTATTCGGGCCGACTGAGGGCTACCTGCAGGCAGATAACCCGTGTGTGATGACTGCAACAGTGAATACACTCAAACATCAACATTTATGGTAAGTGTACACAACTGCACTGTCCTGAGAGGGGCTAACAACTTAAGGCCACCAAGAAGAGCCCCTACCCCTGCTTGGGACCTTAACTTTGTGTTGGAAAAGCTCACACTGCCCCCCCCCTCTTTGAGCCTGCAGCTTCAGCAGAGTTAAAATTCCTCTCTTGGAAAGCAGCCTTGCTTTTGGACATCACTTCAGCTAGAAGAGTGCCTGAGCTACAAGCACTTATGGTGGTGGGACCCTTCATCATTTTCCATACTGAAGGGGTCTCCCCACAGGACTAACCCAACTTTCATGCCCAAAGTGGTGTCCAGTGTGGCTCTCAACCAATCTGTTCATTTGCCCACTTTTTTCCCTAAACCTCAAAATAATGGGGAAAGGATCCTGCACTCTTTAGATGACAGACAGCTCAGATTCTACCTGGAATAGGACTAAGCCCTGTAGGAAATCTGACCAGTTACTACTCAGCTTTGCACCAGGGGAAGAGGGCAAGGCCATATCAAAACAAACCATCTCCAAATGGATAGCACACTGTATCCACTTTTGTTACAAACACCATGGAAAACCACCCTCACAGGGTTTCAGAACACATTCCACTAGGGCAACTTCAAGCTCTACAGCCTTTCTCAGAGGAGTCCCTACCAGTGACATTCTGGAAGCTGCGACATGGAGTTCTGTTCATACCTTCACCAAGCATTACCACCTGCCTATCTTTTCCAAATCCAGGGCGAGCTTTGCAACCACAGTCCTGCAGGGCATCCTAGCCAGCCCCAACTCTTCTTGACTGCCTCCACCCATTCTTCAGCTTTGGGAATCAATCCAAGTGTCATGACTGCAACAGTGAAACATGAAGAACATAGTACATTTGTGTTCACTTAACATAAATGTAGATGTTCAAGTGTATTCACTGTTACAGTCCTGGTTTCCCATCCTCCAGCCCCCTTGTCTCTCTCTCTCTTCCTCACTCCTTGGTATTTACTTTTTACTGGTGGTGTTATTCCACCATAACTTAGCTCCCTGTTTGGGGGCTCCTGACATATGGGACAAGAAAAACTGATGTAATGGCGTTGGCTGCCTGTTTTTATACCACTGACGACCTGACATCAGTCATGAAGTGACAGCAACCGACGCAGAGATACTAAGCCTCTGGTATTCGGGCTGACTGAGAGCTACCCCTGGCAGGATAACCCAAGTGTGATGATTGCAACAGTGAATGCACTCGAACATCTACATTTATGGTAAGTGTACACAACTGTACTTTCTTTACAAACCATCCCTTCCTTTTTACCTAAAATAGCTTTAGAAATTTCCCTTAATCAAAGCGTAGGTTTACCAGCATTCTTCTCAATTTTTTTCTAACAAAGTTGAATATATGTTACACTTGCTAGCTATGCATAGGCAACTATGTTTTTATCTTCATCAAACCAACCCCTTTAGAAATTCATTTATATCCTTCTCTAAAGCTAAAACGGGACAAGGAGTTTATAAGGTCACCATAGCCAGATGCTTAACTACCAGGATTTTCTCATGTTTACCAAGACAAAGGTCTGACCTTACCAAGACCATCAAAGAACACATTTGACAAGGTCAGTCTCTGCTTCTTAGGTTCATAGGTTCATACTAGGCTATCTGCCCTAGGGCATTTATAAGCCTAGCCAGAATGTGTTTGGCTTTCGCCACCCATTTTAAATTTATTTTGCTATGCCCTTTTTTGAGGTTAGTATACTGTGCCTCTGTCTAACAGTGACACAGAAGTGATACCCGGGGTAAACCTACGATCTCCCATCCACTCATCAAGATTCCTCTTGAAGAGAGTCAATGAGGGACTCTGACTAACCTGGACTGGGATTTTATTCCAGAGTGAAGGGAGCCTCTGGGTTATGAATCTGTCCCTCCAGCATGTCCTATTTATTTCAGTGCTGAGGTTCAAGTCTCTCAAGCGTAGCTCGATGGGATTTGGATTTTCTGAGGTGCAGCATGTCCATTAATTCGGGTTGGACATGGCTTTATACGCCAGGCACAGATCACCTCTGAACAAGCGGTATGCCACTGAGTAGAGCTGGAGTTTCTTTAACGGCAGCATATGGCATCTGTTTGAGCCCTTTGATCCTCTTGGTGAGGTACTTTTGGGGTCTTTCCAGTTGCAGCAGGTGTCTGGTAAGGTACATCCCAAAAGGCATTGTACTCCATTATGGGCCTGATGAGGGACGAGTAAAGAGGCACAATGACCTCCCCTGATCTAGATGTGAATCCCTTCATGATTAGGTGGGCTATATAAAATGTTTTTCTAACCACTTTGGCCACGTGGTTGTCAAATGAGAGATTGCTATCAACTTGGGTCCCCAGGTCCCTAATTACTTCTTCTGTACTTAATGGATTACCACCTATGTGGTAATTTGTGGGCACTTTGTTTTTGCCAAAGGGGATGACTATACACTTTTTGGCATTTAGCTTGAGGCCATGGCTCTGGCAGCAGTTGTCTGTTTGTATGAGGCCCTTTTGGAGGATGCTTGTGTCGGCTGGAGAGTCGATTATGGTGCCCAGTTTGCAGTCATCTGTGAACTTGGTCAGCCACAGTCCTTCCCTGTTGGCCTGTACCTCCGAGAAATATATACCGAACAAGAGAGGTCTCAGGACTGAGCCTTGTGGGACACCACTTGTAACTGGTTTGGAGTCTGACATGGCTCCAGCAGTTCTAACCATGTGGGTTCTGTCCTTGAGCCAGTTTGCAATCCATCTAGTGACATAGGGGTTTATATTTAAGCTGGTGAGCTTATCTATGATGCCCGAGTGGGGTATTGTATCGAAGGCTTTTGCAAGGTCCAGGTAGGCTGTGTGGACCACCTTCCCCTCGTCAATGGCCTTGGTGACTGTTTCAAAGAAATCAACCAGGTTTAAGAGGCAGGATCTGCCCTTAACAAAGCTGAACTGGGTAGGATCCAGTGTCTATAGGTCCCCAATATCTTTATTTATGAGGTCCATGATGATCCTTTCCATAGCTTTGCAGACCAAGCTAGTCAGGCTTATGGTGCGATAGTTTCCAGGATCCGTTGAGGCACCACGTTTATGGAGAGAGACCACTGTTGCTGTACGCCACTCTTTGGGCACATATCCTGTAGTAAGGCTGAGATTGAACAGTAGTTTTATGTTTGGGTTTAGCTCTTCTTGGAGTTCATGTAGGACGCAGCCCGGGACACCGTCTGGTCCCATTGATGCTGTGTTTTTTGCTTTGGAGAGGGCAGCTCTTACGTGAGCATCTGAGATGTCAGGGGGGCAGCACTCTGCTGGGATAGATATTTGCCCTTTTGGTGGGGGAGTTTGGGCTGTACCTGTCAGCTAAGATGTTGGCATTGTCTGTGGGTTCGGTGTATTTTTTGTCATTTTGGACTAATTCTGAGCATATCTGGGAATTACCACCCAGGTTCCTAACATAACTAAAGAAAGCCTTGTGATTATCCTTAGTGTCCTGTGCAATTTTTCTCTCGAAGCTGGCCTTAGACAATTTTATGAGTGCCCGTAGTTTTTTGCTAATACTGATCAGTGATGCCTTCCCTTTTTGGGATTTTGCTCTATCATTTAGTAGCTTCCTCCTTCTATTGTATAGTTTGTTTATGGCTGGAGTCCACCAGACAGGACATCTGCCTTTGGAGGATTGGGTCTTGGTTTTATTTGGGATCGCATGATCCATGCATTCCTGAAGGTGTTCATAGAATGCGTTTATAAAGGATTCTGCGGTCTGGGCCGTATTTTCCACAAGCCCGGGGGCTTTGAAGGATTCCACCCCGGTTTTGAGGAGTGTGAAATTTGCTTTAGAGAAGTTTTTCACTGTGGTTTTCTGGGCAGGACGTGGGGTCGGGATGTGAATATCCAGTGAGATTAGTTTATGGTCTGATCTTACCAGTGAGGGATACACTTCTGGTCTGGAGCATAGAGTCCCCATGTTGGTGATGATCAGGTCCAGTATGTTTTCCCCTCTTGTGGGAGTGGTAACAAGTTGTTCCATAGCATTTGAGTTTATAAATTCTAGGAACCTTTGGGCTAGGGTGTTGGAGCTAGAGTAATGCTCCCAGTCTATGTTTGGGTAGTTGAAGTTGCCCAATATAATGGTGTTTGGAGAGACCTTCATATTTTCCAGTGTTCTCAGGAAGGCCGAGTGGGGTTCCTGGGTTTGGGAGGGTAGTCTGTAGCAGGCTATAAACTGGAAGGCAGTTTTACCCACTGTTAGTTGCACATGGATAGTCTCTGATGCTTTGTGCTTTGCCACCAACCTGGAGGTGTGGGTATCTTTGATGAATATCGATACTCCCCCTCCTTTTGTGGTTCGGTCCAAGTTTTGGGGCCGAAAAGCATGGTATGAGGTATAACCTGGTAGTGCTGGGGTGCTCCCGGGAGCCCTGAACCAGGTTTCTGTTACTGCACAGATATCGATGTTCTCCATGCTGAGGAGAGTTTCGAGTGCGTGCATCTTGAGGTTTAGACTTCTGGCGTTGAGTAGCATTACTCTTAGTTTCTTATCCCTTGTGATACCTATGGAGGTGGGTTTGTCTTTTGAGCCTTGCCTAAAAAAGGCACTATGGTGGTAGCAAGAGCAAGCTGACAGGCATTGGATCCCCTTTGAATGACACCAGTACTTAAGCCAATTGTTGAAATTGATCATCTTGTCTTCATACTGTGGCATAATTCTTGGTGAGGGTAAGATGCTACTCAAGGTTAGGGTCATACCGGCCTGGGCTACATGCTCAGAGAGCTCCTCTATGTCTCTTTTCATGTAGTCCAGGGAGGTACATCTCAGGTCATTCACACCAGCATGGACAATGACTGAGTCATATTTGTACTTGCCTTGGAGTGACCTGAGTGCTTGTGTTATGTGGTGGATCCTAGCACCCGACAGGCTGGTCACCGTGACCCTCTCCTTGTTCAGCCTGGTGAGCGGGACATCAGTGTGCCTGACGATAGAGTCACCTATTACAAGTGTATCAGGTTTGTTGTTTAGTCTTAAGGGCTGTGACTGTTCGGCACACTGGCTTTGTGAGATATGTGTTGCACGTGTTTTGTTTTGGGGTAGCGGTTGCTTGGGTGTCTGCTTTGGAGGTCTCTGCTGCTTAGGCACATCTTTATTTACAGCCTCCGAGTATGTTTTTGTGTGATTATGCGTTTGGTTTGCTGCCGTGGTAGGTCTATGTGAGACTGGAATTGTAGTGAGTGTGGTTTCCCTCTCCTCCTGACTGGTTATGCCAGTACTGAGTTGAGAGAGCTTAGCCTCCAGTTTGGCTATATGGTTGCATCTCTCACATGTGTTGGAATTTGTTGGGAGGAGGAGAGGGTTGTCTGTGTACATGAGGCAGTTGTAACATTGCCTCAAGATTCCCAGATTCACCAGCTGAACTGGAGAGGAGATTGACAACTGACATTTGGACATGCTAGAATAATATTGGGAATTCCTTTATAATTGAAAACAAGGGCCAGTGTTCAGCCTTCTTTTCTAGGGCTTGAATTGATCGCATTTTTGTGCTGCTGTTACATGGTCTAAGATTCATTCTTTTATTTTTCACTACAAATTGGATCTGATTTTGAGAGACAGGGCTGCCTTCATTTCCGCCGTGCTCCAGAACATCCTTCCATGATGCCACCCGAGTGATGTAAGTAGCTGGGGAATCTGTTCCATTCGTTGTGGCATGGGTGGAAAAGACAGCATCTGAAATGAAAGTTCTGTACTCACCATAACAGTAGATCTGTGTTGTCTGTTTTCCTCCTTTCTTAACTCCACTCCTTCCATCTCATGGAAGTTTTTCCATGTTTTGGACCTCTGGACTCTATAACCTGCCTCTTTGGCTGGATTTTTCTTGCTGTTATAGCTCTAGAACAGTATTTCTCTGTACATTACTTGATGTCCTTCAAGGATGCATCTGCAGTCCTTACAAATGGGTTGTCCTGTCGTCAGGCAGCCCTTCGGTTGGCCGGATTCCAAAGTCTGGGTCTGGCCTCGGCTGATGTCGCACTTCACCCGACGTCATAGCTGCAGTTCTTCGGGTATAAAGGTATCAGCCGACGCCATTTTCCTCAGTCTTTCTTGCCGCGTAGCGCCCGAAGCAGAAGCTGTTCGCAAGTGCCGGTCGGTCAGAACCAGAGATTACTACTACCGAAGACTTCTAAAAAGCTAAGTACCCCGTTGGGGACTCTTTCTTGCCTCAGCCGATGTCAGAAAAGTGAATAACTGTTTAACTTGTGGGAAACAAATACCTCATAAATATTTCCACTCTTACTGCCTACCTTGTTTAGGCCCAGACCACGACGTAGCAGCTTGTCTAGCCTGTGCTTCTTTCAACCGACGGACGCTTAGACGTCGGTCGGAATCTGCTGAGGAGTTTTTCGACTCCGCTTTTGCTTACAATATGCCGTCGGAAACTCCGACTTCGCAATTACCTAAAAAGCGCAAGGAAAAGGACCGACACTCGCGGTCCGCGGTTTCGGCTGAAACCGCGGTTAAGTCAACCGCGAGTGTCTCGGTTTCGGCTGAAACCGAGTCCACGGTTCTTCCTTCAGCCGAAGTCTTGCCTCCTACCGAGGCCTCATCCAGCATGGCTGAATCTGCTACTGAAATCCCACCTGCTCTTGCAGTTTCACAGGAATTATCTGATACTATACCTTTAGATATATCTACTCCTGCATGTGGAGCTGCTAGGCCCCCTGCATCCATGTCGATTAAGGCTTTTGCCAGGGCTAAAGCAGCAAAATCTACCAAAACTGTGCCTGCTAAGACCCCCTCTCACAGGCCTAGCTCTAGTTCTCAAATGCTTAGTCTAGCAGAGGATCTCATTTCTTTGATCCGGGGATCCCAACCTCACCCAGACAGGGCCTCTCACCCACCTCCAGAGAAGAGGCCTAGAGCAGAGCCCCCTGAGCCAGTTTCTTCCGATGACTCCTGATGATTCAGATAATACAAACCCTCCAGAGGGCCCTTATTCTCCTTATGAGGACTCTGATGCAGAAGACTCCATTCCTTCTGCCTCTCCGCCTGAGGAATTTTCTTTTGGGGAAACCTTGCATGCTATGAGGGAAGAATTTCAATGGCAGGGCCAGGATTTTTCAGACTCTAGGAAAAGGCTTAGGACTTTTTTGCATTTGCCACAGCATAGGCCTTTAGCCATTCCTCCAGTACTTACTGTTGTGGATGATGCATTTAATGATGCTTGTACTGCTCCTGATTCTCTTCCTCCGGCCCCTGCTAAGCCCGACAGGTACTACAGGGTTCCGGACACACATTATCATTTGTATAAGGCTCCTTTTGCAGATCCTGAAACTATCTCCCAGGGACCCAAGGCTGTAGCAGCTACCTCTGCCAGAAAAACCGTGCCGTCTGAAAGGGAATCTAGGGCCTTAGAGAGATGGGGTAAAAAAGTTTACACTTCTGCTACTCTTTCGGCTAGGGCCTTAAACTGTCAATTCCACATGATTCAGTATCAGGAATTTATGTTAGATCAGTTAACTAAAAAACTGTCCTCGGATGAACCATTAGACAAAAAACCTGTTCAGGAAATGGTACATAACATTCAGCAGGTCAGTAATCATTCCTTAAAATGCGGCTATGATGCACTGGAGGCTTCCTTTAGATCAGCTATGACTGGTACAGTGATCAGAAGACATGCATGGTTAAAAGAACAGTCCTTACCAGACCATGTTAAATCAAAGCTCCTAGATGCTCCCATGGATAAGCTCAATTTGTTTGGCTCCCCTGCACAGCAGGTGCTGAAGAAGGTGGAAGAGAAAGCTAAATCTTTCTAGACAGTCAAGGATTTCTTGCAGGTCCAGCCTCCAAGGTTTAGTAGGAACTGGCCTTCCAAGAATTGGTCCTTTCCAGACACCTCCAGAGCTCAGAGAGGCAGGAATAGGCGCCCAAGAGGCAGGGGTCAATCCAGAGGTGCCTACAGGGGACGTCAGTGGCAGGCTAACAACCAGCGAAGTACTGCGACAGATCCAGCTACCACCACTTCCACAGGACAATCACAGTGACTTGGCTCTGACACCGCCTACCAGGGAACAACTAGAAGCACCCTTAGGCAGAAAGCTAGCCTTATTTTCAGTAAACTGGCATCGCATCACAGGAGACAAATGGATTTTACAGACAATAGACCAAGGTTACAGGTTTCACTTCCATACTCTACCAAGGAAGAGAGGAATGCCAAACCTACCTCCAAATCAGAAGACAAAAGCTCTAGAACAAATACACCACTTACTAAGGATGAGAGCTATAGAAAGGGTACCGTCTATGGAACAAGGGCAAGGATTTTACTCCAGACTTTTCCTGGTGCCAAGAAAAGAAAACCAATGGAGACCTATTCTCGACCTGTCCGCTCTAAACACATACCTCATTGTTCCAAAATTCAAAATGCTGACCCTACAGCAGCTTCTTCCCATGCTGGGCAAGGAGTCTTGGCTTGTAACTCTAGATCTCAAGGAGGCATACCTGCACGTCCCCATACGACCAAATTGCAGAAGATACCTCAGATTTCTTGCAGGATCAGAGCATTATCAATTCTCAGCATTGCCCTTTGGCTTATCTACTGCCCAGAGTATTCACGAAATGCCTGGCATCAGTAATTGCTCATTGGAGGCTTCAGGGAATTCAAATTTACCCTTACCTGGACGACTGCCTGTTACAAGCGGACAACAAAAACAAATTAACAAAAGATTTGAAAAAGGTCATTCATCTACTGCAAGCCCTGGGATACACAGTCAATATAAAAAAGTCAAGGCTGATACCATCCCAAAGGATAACTTTCTTGGGTGCAGAGCTGGACACATCAAATCAAATGGCATCCCTCACAGAAGAAAAACAGAAGCACCTTCCTCTCTATTTCATGGCATTAACAAAGTAGAACCAGCTAACAGCAAGGAAAGTCCTGCAAGCCCTGGGTCACATGGCATCCTGCATAATTTTGATTCCACATGCCAGACTACATATGAGAAAGTTACAATGGTACCTAAGGAATCTATGGTCTCAGCACAAGCACAGCCTAGAAACCCAAATTCCAATAATTCCATGCCTGAAGCAAGAATTCCAATGGTGGGCTCAGGCCTGTCAATCAAACAAAGGACTGCCCTTCCACAGCACTCAACCAAGCCAGACCATCACAACGGACACCTCAGACCTCGGTTGGGGGGCACACATGCTGGACAAGTGCATACAAGGCTTATGGACTCAAGACCAGCTGAACCTACACATAAATCAAAAGGAGATGCTGGCAGTAAAACTGGCAATTCAGACATTCAGACCATTTCTTCGACAGGGTCAATTGCTGATAAGGACGGACAACACCACAGCTATGTGGTACATCAACAAACAGGGAGGCACACATTCATACCCGCTATGCCGGATGGCAATGGACCTCTGGAATGTGGCCCTGAGCTTCAACATTCAGTTACAAGCAATATTTGTACCAGGAAAAGAAAATATACTAGCAGACATCCTAAGCAGAACTACCACGGATGCCCACGAATGGATGCTGCATCCAGACATCTTCAAAACCATTACAGGGAAATGGGGACTACCAGAAATAGACTTATTCGCATCCCCACACAACCACCAATTGAAAAAATTCTGCACGAGGGCATACCACCCACTTGCTTGGAAGGTGGACTCCCTATCTTTCATTTGGAAAAACCTGACAGCATATGCATTCCCACCTCTTCCTTTGATGCACAAGGTGCTATTGAAGATCAAAGAAGACCGTCCAAGGATCATCCTGATAGCTCCAGACTGGCCGAGGCAGCATTGGTACCCATTACTGAGGAGCATGTCTCAGGAACAAATATGGACTCTGCCCCTAGTTCCCTTACTGTTAACACAGAACAACTTCAAAACCCTGCATCCAAACCTAAAAACACTGCAGCTGGCTGCCTGGAACATTGCATAAGACAAAATAACCCAGATTTATCTCAAAGGGTTAAAGACATTATCTTGGAGGCTCGCAAACCCTCAACAAGGAAAATTTATTCGGCAAAATGGAAAAGATATCTCATTTGGAGTGCAGCAAAAGGAGAAAATGTGTCACTGGTAAACATATCTAACATCCTGGAATACTTGGCAGAGCTTTTCCACAATGGCCTGTCCTACTCTTCCATTAAGATTCATGCATCAGCTATTTCAGCAGAATACAACATGGACCCTCCAGTCTTCTCACATCCTCTACTCAGGCAGTTTCTGAGAGGAATTAAAAATGTAAAACCACCTAGGAAGCCACCATTGCCCGCATGGGACTTGAACTTTGTGCTAGAAAAGTTGACACTCCCTCCTTTCGAGCCAGCAGCAGCAGCAGCAGAATTACAGTACTTATCATGGAAAACTGCTTTCCTGCTTGCAATCACTTCAGCAAGAAGGGTTTCTGAACTACAGGCATTAATGGCAGTACAGCCCTTCCTTATCTTCCATCAAGATAGAGTGTCCATGAGAACTAATCCTACTTTTATGCCAAAGGTGGTCTCCAGGGTATCTTTAAACCAAGCTATCCACCTGCCTACATTCTTCCCCAACCCACAGAACAGGGGAGAAAGACTATTACATACCTTGGATGTACACAGACAATTGCGCTACTACCTGGACAGGACCAAGAGCAATAGAAAAACTGACCAGCTACTGGTAGCATATGCAACAGGAATGGAAGGAAAAGCAATTTCAAAACAGACAATTTCTAAGTGGATAGGAAATTGCATTAGATTTTGTTACTCTTACCATGGGAAGAGAACTCCAGAGAACATCAGACCTCACTCCACAAGGGCTACAGCCACTACTACAGCTTTTTTACGAGGAGTGGCTACCAAAGACATTTTAGAGGCTGCTACTTGGAGCTCCGTGCATACATTTGCCAAGCATTATAATCTACCCTTATACTCCAGATCTCGAGCAGGTTTTGCCACTGCTGTTTTGCAAGGGATCTTAACTACACCATAATCTTATTATTCCTCCTCCCCCAGTTTGGCTATGGTATTCTACCCATTTGTAAGGACTGCAGATGCATCCTTGAAGGACATAGTACAGTTTTGTACCTACCATAAATGTAGATGTCCGAGAGGTATGCATCTGCAGTCAGGATTACCCACCCTCCTTCCCCTCTGTGGTACTCCTAGGGTATTTGCCCATCTTCTAGCTAGCTGGGGGAATCTATTATGGTGTATTTGTTTGTATATATGTATATACATGTTTATTTTTATTTGCTCTCTCTTATTTGGAAACTTTTGCAATTATCCAAATTTAGCCTTCCTAGAGGGCACCTGGCATCTGGGGCAAGAAACACTGAGGAAAATGGCGTCGGCTGATACCTTTATACCCGAAGAACTGCAGCTATGACGTCGGGTGAAGTGCGACATCAGCCGAGGCCAGACCCAGACTTTGGAATCCGGCCGACCGAAGGGCTGCCTGACGACAGGACAACCCATTTGTAAGGACTGCAGATGCATACCTCTCGGACATCTACATTTATGGTAGGTACAAAACTGTACTTTCTTTCTTTACTTCACTGGTATTGATATATCCTATTTTATTTCTTTCCAAGGATCTGTAGGCAAACTTGATCTGAGGTAATGTTGGGGACAGGAGTGGATTATAGGGGAGGAGCCTGAGCTATGGATCCTAAGATCTGGTAAAACAGCTGAAATCTGTTCTTAAACCTATTCATTGAGGAAGAACAGAAACAGGTAACACACATCTATCATTATGGTGAGTACATAACTTTCTTTTATGAGTAATGCTCGAACTCAACCCCATTCAACCACCCAAGGATCCTGATTTTGAAGGGGATCTGTAATCTGAGGTTTAGGAAGTTTCAGAGTATGATCAGTCAGTTTACTTTGAGGATGAACAGGTTCAGAATCCCAAGCAGTTGTTTTCTTTTACCCAAATGCTGGCTACATTTAGGCTGCATTCCATTAAGGGCAATTGTAGTCTGTCCTCGAGATGAGCAGGGTATATGATCTTTTGAAGGTAAAGCCTTGGATGTGGTGACTTTCCTTCCTTTGGTCCCAGTGTTGGAGGATATTTTTAAGAAAGTTTGCAGTTCTCCTGTTTTGAATGGACCTCTGCTTAAAAAAAGTGTTTAAGAAATTTAGTGTGTACTCAGCCATGCCTGGGCTCCAAGACCCATTGATTGCAGACTCTGCTTTTTGTGTCCTCAGTGACTCTTGCCAATAAAAAGACCATATATCTTCATCAAACCCAGTCCCTCAAGAAAAACTAGGCGAGTGGCTAGAATGTCAGGGAAAGAAGCTGGTGCCATCCAGCATGATAGCTTTTAATTTATTTGGCTAACATTATTTTATGGGTAAGTTTGTGTTGAGGTGAGTGTACAGTTTAGATGAGTTCACTGCATCATTACCTGCTGAGTAGAAAGACTGTGTGAAAGAGATTGTTTCCTGTGTTTATCAAGTGTCTTAACATCCTTTTGCCTTGGGGGTGGGGGGTGGGTGATACAGTTTCTAGAAATGCAGCAGTGCTGGTGGTGGTAAGGAGGTACACTTGGTTGTGCAGCCAAAACCTTTCTGGTGAGTTTAAAGATGATATTATGAATGCTCAGTTTGATTCTGATTATTTATTTGGTGCATCGGCTAATCCGAGCCTAAAATACTGGGATGACTCGGGTAGACTGATGCAAGGGGTGTCTTAAATGTTCTGTTTCCCACAAATAAGTGCAGTAATTTTCTATGGCCCATCAAACAGAAATCTCAGCTGAAAAAAAAGACACCAGAAGGAAATGGCGCAGAGAGAACTCCACCAAACCTAACAAACAGTTCCTTTCCCAAAAAGAATAACCCCCTTTCAGCCTATTACTATGCCAAGGTTTGCCACTCATCATTCCCAGGTCCCCCACCCCGAATGCCCTATCCCAAAATGTAGCTCCCAACAGAGTGGCCTGCCTGTCAGTATTTTCTGATAAATGGGTGCTCAATGCCATGGGTGAAGGTTACAGATGGTAGTGGAAGAACATTCACCTTCATTCAAGTAAGTTCCCCTCACCTGCTTGATCAGACTTTATTTCTTCCTATTCTCCAGCTCATCCTATACTCTTGGGTCATAGAATTGGTCCCCCCTTTGAAGGAAATGAAAGGTTTCTACTCCAGAATTTTCCTGGTCCCCAAAAAAGAGCTGTTGTGGTGACTGATGTTGGACCTTTCCTTTCTGAATACTTTTATCTAGGTTCCCAGTTTCAAGATGCTCAACCTCTAGATAAGTGTTTCCTCTTCTGCTAGACCACAGCTTCATGGTGACCTTGGAATTGAAGGATGCATATCATCATATCCCCATTGTTCATCAGTTAAGGAGATATCAGAGATTTGTTGTGTCTGGTTTGCCAATTTAATTCTCTGCATTACCCTTTGGGCTGTCCACTACACTTTGAGTGTTTATGAAATGCCTTGCTCGAGTAGTGGTACACTGTCTGACTCTTGACATTCAGATTTTTCTTTACTTTGATGATTTGCTGATCTGTGCAGAGTCTGTATCCAGATGTCTGGACTCTCTAGAGAAGATGTTCTTCGTGTTTCACTGTTGCAGTCATCACATTTGGGTTACCTGCTTGCAGTAGCCCTCAATCGGCCTGATTATCAAAGTCTTGGGTCCTGCGTCGGTTGCTGTCTCATCTTACCATGACGTCAGGTAGTCAGGGGTATAAAGCATGCAGCTGACCCCATTACCTCAGTCTTTCTTGCCGTGTGGTGCCTGAAGCAGAAGCAGTTCGCAAGTGCCAGTCGGCCGACTCCGGAAATTTTCATTTTCGAGTTTCAGATTCGAAGTCTTCAACTAAGCTAAGTACCCCGTTAGGGATCCTTTTTCTTGCTCTAAACCGATGTCAGTAAAAGTTAACAATTGTATGTCTTGTGGAAAGCAAATACCTCGTAAAGATCATCATTCGTACTGCATTCCTTGCTTAGGCCCAAACCACGACATACATCGCTGTCAGTTTTGTGCCTTATTCAATCCTCGTATTATTCGTCATCGGTTCATTTACGCATCCATATATTTTATAACTCTGTTCAATTATCCAGAAATGGCTTCGGTAAGCCACCCGACTACCGACATTCCGAAAAAATACAAAGATAAAGACAGAGACATACCGCATAGGTCCAAAGCTGCCAACAACGCTTCTCCTAAGTTAGTCGCCAGTTCACAGGTACTCAGGCGCTTTCGCAGCCCCTGATACCCACTACTTAAGATTCGCAGGCCTCTACTAGAACCCATTCGGAGTCTGGTATGCCATGAGATGCTTCGACTGTGGAACCTGCGGATGTCTCTACCTTGGATGGGTCCAGAACCGCTGTGCAAGCACTGGCTTATGAGGGTGTATTCAGACCTACTGACTTGCATATTAAACCGATGCCATCTTCTTCTTCAAGGCCTAAAACTCTATCTATGCTTAGAAAACCGACACCCAGACCGCATGGTCAGGCCCCTATGCCTAAAAAACAAATGATAAGAATGGCTGAAGACCTTATTACTCTAATCAGGGGACGCCACCCTTCCCCCCTCTAAGAGACCTAGGACTGATTTTCCTTCTGATTCTTCTGATCAGGATTCTGAAATTTCTGATCTGAAGTAGGAGATTCATTTGTCTGCAACCTGTGGGTTATGGATCCGATCCGAACCGGCATGGTTTACCAGCTATGGATCCAAGCTCTCAGCTCCTCCCCTCACCCATAATGCCCTGCTCTACCCTCATGACCTCAGATCTCGTTTGCCGCGCTGGTGACCAGATTGTGTTCCCAAGCTCTTCAGCTAAGTGAAGTTTTTTAGTCTTTAAAGTGCTAATTTTTGAAGTTTTGTGTGAAAGTTGTGTGGAAGTGTAGGTTTCCCTATTTCTTAATTATACTTTTAGTGTTTTAAAATTTAATTTTACTTTTCCCTCCCCTCGCTGGTAGCGTAGTGTGTGTTTGGGCCTGTTGAGTGGTTTTGTTACTTTGCATTAACTCTAGTTTAAGTAACTTTTTTGCATTTGGGATGTCTGAACAACCCAAAGCTGTGTTCTCCAAGTGGTCCTAGTGTGGCCATAAGCTTTCCCCGGCTGATGGCCACACTCGGTGTGTTAGATGCCTTGGGGTTGAACACCTCACTTCTGGATGTTCCATTTGTGCAGGGTTCAACCCCAGGGCATTGAAGGAGCGGAGGTCCAAGCTTGTCTTGGCGGGTCTTTTGCCACCGGACTCGGCTCCGCCTCCGCCTCCTTCGGGGTAACTGTTTCACGGTTGTCTCCCCTCCGGCTCCCCTCCTCCTCCTGGGACTCAACCTCCCTGTAGTGGTTCGGAGGAGAGGGAAGCTAGAAAGAAGGACCGGAGGGAGAAGCACCATAAGCGGGGCAGAGACCTCTGTTTCGCCCCGCCAGCCAAGCGGCTTCTCCTCCGGCCTCCTTGTCTGCTGGCTCTCCCCCTCCTCGGCTCCGGTCTCCTGTGTGTTTTCACTGGGACCTGAGGAGGAGGAGACCCAATCTCCGTCGAGGCTATCGAGGAGGCACTCAAGGCCTACCTCGGTAGCCTCATCGAGATCAACTTATAGCCTGTCAGACGCTGATCTGGACCGGATGATGAGAAGGTTCATCCAGGCCCAGATGCAGATGGGAGTGCTCTTGCCTCCCCTCTGGGGAGCTCACCCCTTTTTCAAGCCAGTTGCTCCTTCTCCGACCCGCTACCGGGTTGGAGCAGTTGAGCCGAGCAGCTTCAGAGCCGGGGTGGGTGCGCCGATAGTACTTGGTACTTGGATCCGACCCTGCCCTCGAGTGCCGGATCCGACCTCTCGGAGCCTGGATCCGAGCCGGATCCGGGGATCAGTGCTCCTTGGCCGCCTGTGTCGGAGCGCACTGTCCCTTCGGATCCGAGCGCCGGCGCCGGCTCGATCCACTCGGATCCGAGGGAGCCGATTGTCGGATCCTTTGGTCGAGGTCGGCTCCCTCGGCTTTTGATGTAGTGGAGAGGGCCCTGTTGAGGGTCTCCGGACCCCGGCACTTGCTTCGGCTCCGTCCGCTCCCTCTGCACTGGGTCAGGCTTCCACCATCCGGCCCTTGGGACAGCCCGCTCCTGTGCCCCAAGCTGTTCCCCTGGAACAGGTTACTGTTTGCGAGGAGTCCTCTGACAGCCCCGGAGGATGTTCCCGCAAACATACGTGCAGAAGGAGGCACATTGACTCCCGAGTCTCTCACAGAAGACACGGATTTGGAGGAAGGAAGGCTCCCACGGTCACCCCGAGGATGTCTCATTTGGAGACATCATGGAAATGCTCCGCATAAGGGGGGGGGTGGTCTGCCCCCAAGTCTTCCTCGGACGAGTCCGTGTTCTTGGAGGCATTTGAAGCAGGCCCATCTACCTCTTGGGTGTCCTCTCCTGCCGACCCCCTGGTGGACCTCATTACCACCAGGGCGTGGAAGGAACCGGACACCGTGGAGCCAATCCCTAAAAGGCCCGACCGTATTCTCAGTCTCCCGGCTGACCGTGCCCATTGGAGTAAGGGGCCTCTGGTAGATGCCATATTGATGGCGGCGGCCACCAAGAGGGAACTTGCTCAGGAGAGTCCCTCAGTCCATCCCCCGAGCAAGGAGTCTCGGATGATGGACCGCTTGGCGAAGCGGATGTTTAGTTCAGCGACCTTCTCTGTAAGGGCGCTGAACTATCTGGCACACGTGATTAGGATGCAGCGCGATCTTATTAAAGAATATGCTGCACCCCCCCCAGAGTCCATGTTGGAGGAGGACAAAGTGCTGCACTCCACCCGCATGGCCACTCTCAGGTCTGTCATCAATACCTCTATGCGGCTACTCTCCCATGCTACAGAAGGTGCCGCTAGAGCCGCAGGGGCAGGCCTAGTTACTAGACGTCAGGCCTGGCTCCGTCATTGCGATTTCTCAGAGCCCTTCAAGGCGTCATTTGCGACGCCCCTTGATGGTTCTGCCCTCTTTGGCAAAACTGTTCGCGACACTTTGATCCAGAGCGAAGGACGGAAGACGCTGTCTGCCGTCGAATCCGCTTCTCTGCTCCCCAGAGGCCCTATTCTAGGAACCAAAAGGGACAGAAGAAGATGTGGTTCGAAGTCGCAGCAATCTCAGTCTGCTCGGACAACCAGTCCTTCCGTGGCAGAGGAGGACAGGGAGGGCGCGCCCTAGGGGCAGAGGGGCTCCCAGGAATTTGGTCCAGAGAACCTTCTCTGAATAGCCCGCAGCAGCCCTGAAGGGTTGCCCGGCTGCTCCACTCTGGAGGCAGTCGGGGACGTTCCGGAGCACCTAGCGGCATGGGAGTCCATAACATCAGACCGCTGGGTCCTCCAGATCATATCCAGAGGATACCGTGATACCCTTTCTTCATTTGCCAAAATTGAAGTCCCTCCCCAACGTTCCACCCGGTCAGTGGGAGGCCGCTTTGGCAGAGATTGGCCATCTGCTAAAGAAAAGAGCCATCCAGCCCGTCCCCAGACCAGATCGGATCAGGGTTCTACTCCAGGTTCTTTTAGTGCCAAAAAGACGGGGGATCTAAGACCAATTTTAGACCTTTCACTCTTGAACCTGGCAGTTCCCAAGGAGAAGTTCCGAATGGTCACGTTGCAGCCTATTCTCCCCCTTCTGGGAGAAAATCACTGGATGTGCTCCATAGACCTCAAGGATGCGTACTACCACATACTAATGGACAGGCGCTCCAGGAGGTTTCTCCGCTTCCGGCTGGGAGCCAGTCACTACCAGTTCCAGGTCCTTCCCTTTGGTTTCACCACAGCCCCCAGGGTGTTCACCAAAGTATTAGCAGTGGTAGCGGCCCACCTGAGGCTTCAGGGGGTACAGGTCTTTCCCTACCTGGACGACTGGCTCCTCACCGCCCCAACAAGGCATCTACTACTTTTGGCGCGAGACTCCTTTCTCCATCTTGCTCCCCGTCTGGGCATCACAATAAACACAAAAAAATCCAACCTAGCACCCACGCAGTTCATAGATTTTATAGGTGCCAGGTTAGACACAAGGAGATTAATAGCCTTCCTCACTGTGGACAGAGTTCAAAATCTGCAACTCCAGGTGCGGGCCATTCTCCACTCAAGCTCAGTTCCGGCGGAGTTGGTCCTGAGGGCTCTAGGATCCATGGCGGCTGCTATAGCGCTTCTTCCTCTCGCCAGGTTCAATATGCGCATTCTCCAATGGACACTCCTAGTCCAGTGGTCGTATCTTGCTCTTCCTATACATCATCCCATTGCGATCAGCAAGGCTTGCAAGCGGTCCCTCCTGTGGTGGCTACACTCTCCAGATCTCCACGGAGGCCGCCCATTTTGTACTTCTCCCCCTCTCGCCACGGTGACCACGGACGCCTCCCGCCTCGGGTGGGGGGGGGGCATTTTGCAGGCCGGACCGTCCAAGGCACGTGGAACGATTCAGAGACCTTACTGCATATCAACGTTCTAGAGATGAGAGCAGTGCTCTTAGCGTTGCTAGCACTTCAGGCCTTTCTTCCCTTGGGAACAATTGCAATTCAATCGGACAACATGTCGGTTGTCTGGTATATCAACAAGCAAGGAGGAACCAGGTCTTACCCTCTTTGTCGAGAAGCCATGAGAGTTTGGGAATGGGCAATCTCCACCAACCGCTTTCTCATAGCAACGCATATTCCGGTTCGGTCCAACATCCTGGCGGACAAACTCAGTCGCACCATTCTCACCCCTTACGAGTGGTCTCTCAATACTCAGGTAGCGGAATGCATATTCGCACGGTGGGGAACTCCTTGTTGCGATCTTTTTGCCTCTCCCTCAAACACCAAGTGCGACAGTTTTTTCGCTCTGATACCTCCTCCCGGAGGTTCCCGAGAGACGCTCTGGTGCATGCTTGGCCACCCGGTCTTCTTTATGCTTGCCTCTTGCCTCTGATGCTCCAAGTTCTTCAGAAAGCCTCTCGGTTGGGGTGCAGAATGATTCTCATTGCTCCGTTTTGGCCTCGACAGATCTGGTTCCCCTTCCTAAGGTCTCACTCTGTGAATCCTCCTTGGATTCTAGATCCCATTCCAGATCTGATATCTCATCCATCCCACTTATCTCCTCCGAACCTGGACAACCTGAAGCTGACCGCTTGGCTGCTCCAGTTCCACTCTTGATCAGGACTCGGTATTTCGTCCCCTGTTAAGGCCATCCTGGTGGCAGCTCATAAGCCATCCACTAGGAAAGTCTACCGCAGCAAGTGGAACGGTTCTCAGGGCGGAGCAGCAAGGCCTAAACCCCTTCACAGTTCCTCTCCCTTTGGTGCTTGATTTCTCAACCACTCTTTTTAATGATGGTGCCAGCAGTTCCACAGTCAAAGTACAACTTGCGGCAATTTCCCATTATCACATTGGTCATGACTCCAATCCACTGATGTCGGCCAAGTTGTGTAAGATTTTCCTTAAAGGTACTTTTCTTCTCAGGCCCCCTGTAAAGCAAGCGGTTCCTCCTTGGGACCTTTCCTTAGTTCTCCAGGCCTTGACCGCCCCCCCTTCGAACTGGCGGCTACGGTAGATCTGAAATTCTTATCTTTCAAGACCGCCTTCTTAGTAGCCATTACTTCGGCCAAGAGAGTTTCAGAGCTTCAAGCATTATCAGCTAAACCTCCTTACTTGGTCTTTCATCCGGACCGTGTTTACCTCAGGACCCGTCCTTTCTTCCTAAGGTAGCTTCTGAAGCAAACATTAATCAATCCATTAACCTCCCTGTCTTCTTTCCTAAATATGAAAACAAAGGTGAATACAAGCTTCACTCCTTAGATGTTCACAGGCAACTTAGATTTTATCTAAACAGGACAGCTGGTCATAGACAATCCGACCAGTTGTTCATTTCCTTTGCTAAATTTAATTTGGGCAAACCAATTTCTAAAGTCTCATTATCTCGCTGGATTTCACAATGCATCTTATTGGCTTATCAAGCTTCGGGAAGGCCCGCACCGGAAGGTGTACATGCCCATTCAACCCGATCAGTCTCTACCTCGGCAGCCTTTAAGGCTAGGATTCCTCTAGATGATATTTGTGCTGCAGCCACGTGGGCTTCATCTCATACTTTTATTTCCCACTACAAGTTGGATCTTGCATCTAGGGGTAGAGCATCCTTTGGCTCAGGTGCTCGGAATATCCTTCCATGATGGCCCCAAGATTCAGGTAGCTGGGGACTCTGTCCCACAGGTTGCAGACAAATGAATCTCCTACTTCAGATTTAGAAGTTATGTACTCACCATAACGTTCCATCTGAGTAGGTGTATTCATTTGTCTGCAACCATCCCGCCCTCCTATCCCCCTGGCCTTTCAGTTTCCTGCATATGATGTGTTACCCTTTTCAGGGTGTTCTTGCTGTTGGCAAACTCGATCTGAGGTCATGAGGGTAGAGCAGGGCATTATGGGTGAGGGGAGGAGCTGAGAGCTTGGATCCATAGCTGGTAAACCATGCCGGTTCGGATCCGATATCGGATCCATAACCCACAGGTTGCAGACAAATGAATACACCTACTCAGATGGAACGTTATGGTGAGTACATAACTTCTAATTTTCTCTGATGACCAGGGTTTGCCCTTATCTACCTATGAGGATTCTGATACAGAGGACTCCATTCCCTCAGCTTTCCCTCCTGAGGGTTTCTCTTTTGGTGAAATCTTGCATACTCTTAGGGAGCATTTCCGCTGGGAAAGCCAGGATTACTCTGACTCCAAAAAGAGGCTTAGGGAATTCTTACTCCTGCCTCAACACAAGCCTTTAGCTATCCCTCCTGTACTGGACATTGTAGATGATGCCTTCTTGGAATCTAGCCTGGCCCCTGACACCTTACCTCCTGCTACCAGAAAACCTGATAGGTATTACAGGGTACCTGATTCTCACAAGTTCCTCTTTAAAAATCCTACTGCGGATCCTGAGACCATTTCACAGGGACCCAAGGGCATTAAGGCTACTACTGCCAAAAATCCCACCCCCTCTGATAGAGATTCCGGGGCGCTGGATAGATGGGATAAGAAGGTATACACTTCTGCAACTTTGTCCATTAGGGCTTTAAACTGCCAGTTTCATATGTTAAAGTATCAGCAGCATATTATTGGATTGCTTAAACAGAAAATGATGTTAATTCCTGACTGTGCTGAAAATAAAGAATTACAGAATTTAATGCATTCTGCTGAACATGTTGGAAAACATACTTTGCAATGTGGTTTTGATTCATTAGAGGCATCTTGCAGGGCTGCTGTCACAGGGTCTGTACTTAGAAGGCATGCTTGGCTTAAGGAGCAATCTTTACCAGATCATGTTAAAGCTAAATTACTGGATGCTCCCTTAAACCAAGACCGCCTGTTTGGCAACAAAGCAGAAGTAGTACTTAAAAAGATGGAGGAAAAAAGCTAAATATATGCAAACTGTTAAAGATTTCCTGCAAGTACAACCTCCCAGATTTAGAAGGCATTGGCCCTCTAAGAATTGGTCCTTTCCTGCCTCTTCCAGGCCTTCTCAGTCCAAACCCAGAACTAGCAGAACACCCAGGCTTCAGTCCCAAGGTACTCACAGGCCTAAGCAGTGGGGGGCTCCCACTTCCAAAGCAGGGGAGTAGTAAGACTCCCCCCTATGGTAAACTGTCTCAATGACTTAACTTTAAACCTTCCAAGCCCTGCTCAACTGACTGTACCTTTAGGGGGAAAGATTGCCCTGCATGCAAAAAATTGGGAACTCATTACCCAGGACAAATGGGTTTTAAATATAGATCTGAAGTAGTTAACTTCATTTGATCAGCAACCTGTGGGTATCTGATCCAACCTGGATCTGAGCCGGCAGCTTTCCAAGCTAAAGATCCGAGCTCTCAGCTCCTCCCCCTTGCCCATAATACCCTGCTACTTCCCTCCAGTCCTCAGATCTCGTTTGCCGCGGCTTCTAGAAGCATGAGTGACGAGCTCTTGGCTGTTAGGTGAGAGTAAGTTGGGAAATTTTCTAAAATCTTTCTTCAGATTTGTATTGTTTTTTTGTGTGTGTGTGTGTGTGTTTGTTTTTCAGACCCCTTAGTTAATTGAAATCAGTTTTGGTTCAATTTTAGTTGAATGTTAGTGTTTTCCTCTTCCCCTTATCTGTGTGTTAGGGTGTGTGCGTGAGTGTCATGGCCGAGGGCCCTAAGGCCATTTTTTCGAAATGCGCTGAGTGTGGTTATAAGCTGTCCCCAGCGGATGGCCACACTCAGTGCGTCCGTTGCCTGGGGGTAGCCCATTTAACTTCGGGCTGTCAGATATGTGTGGCCTTTAACCCCCGGGCGCTGAGAGACAGGAGGAACAAGTTAATCCTGGCAGAACTCTTGCCCACGGATTCTTCTTCCTCCTCTCCCTCAGTGGCGCCAGTCGCAGCTGCGACTGTTCAGCCATCAGCTCCCCCTCCCCTGGCTGGGACTTAACCTCCCACTGTTTCCCAGGGAGAGGGGGACTCTTCTAAGAAAGAGAAGAGGCATAGAGAGAGGGAGAAAGAGAGCAGAGAGAGACATAAAAGTCACAAGCGGCAGGCCGATTCAGCCCCTTCGGCCCCACCGGCTAAACAGATCTGTTTCCCCATGAGGGTTTCCAGGTCATCCCCCTCTCGGCTCCGTTCTCCACGCTTCTCTCCGGAGCCGGAGGAGGAGTCTTGGTCACCTTTGAGGTTGTCTAGGCGGCCTTCCTGGCCTGCCTCGGCGACTTCTTCTAGGTCTACTAGGAGTCTTTCCGACGTGGATATGGACCGGTTGATGCGTCGATTCCTTCAGGCTCAGATGCAGATGGGAGTGCTCTTGCCCCCCCCCTCCAGGGGGGAGCTCTGCCCCCTTCTTTGCACCCATTGCTCCTTCTCCGATCTACTGTTGGGTTTCGGAGCCATTGGAACAGAGTAGCCTAGGAGCCGGGGAGTCGGCGCCGATAGTAGTCGCTACTTCGCCGGCCTTACCCTACCCTCAAGTTTATCGGGTCATCGTTTGGATCTGAGCTCTTGGGGCTGAGAGCCGAGCTTCGGATCCGGAGGGCTGACTGTGTCTTTAGCTCCGATGCGGTCGTAGCACACTTCTCTTTCGGGTCCGATCGCTTCAGCGCCGATCCACACGTCGGATCCTAGGGAGAGCAGTTCACTGTCGGCCTTCAACGTCATGGAGAGGGTCCTCTTGAGGGATTCGAGGCCCCTGGCTTGTGCTATGGATCCACCCGCCATTCCCTCGCAGACAGGCCTGACTTCCATCATCCGGCCCCAGGGACAGCCTGCGTCTATGTCCCAGATGGTTCCCCTAGAGGAACAGGACCTGGTTGGTGAGCCCTCCTCGGACAGCCCCCCTGAGGAGGCTCCTCACAAACTAAAGTGTAAGAGTCCCTCACCGAAAACACTGACTTGGAGGAAGGGGAAGGTTCCCCCAGGTCACCCCCCGAAGATGTCTCCTTTGGAGACATCATGGTGATGCTGCACATTAGAGGAGGGTGGTCAGCCCAAAAACCTTCCTCGGATGAGTCAGTGTTTCTGGAGGCGTTTGATACAGGCCCGTCTACCTCTTGGGTGTCCCCTCCGGCCGACCCCTGGTAGACCTGGGCATGGAAGGAGCCGGACACTGTGGAGCCAGTCCCTAGGAGACCTGATAAAATCCTTAGTCCCCCCGCAGACAAGCCCGCGTGGAATAAAGGTTCCCCGGTAGATGCCATGATGGTGGTGGCGGCTGCCACCAAGAAGGAACTGGCGCATGAAAGTTTCTCGGTCCATCCTCCTGACAAGGACGGACTGGATGTTTGCTTCAGCCACCTTTTCCATAAGGGCGCTGAATTACTTGGCACACGGCATTAGGCTTCAGCGAGATCTGATAAAAGAGTACGCTGGGTCTCCCCCGGAGTCCATGGCGGCCGAGGACAAACTAACTTTCTCGGCTCGCATGGCCACTCTAAAATTGATGTCTAACACTTCTATGTGGCTTCTCTCCCATGCCATGGAGGGGACGGCTAGAGCCAGCGGAGCAGGAGTCGCCTTGTGGCGTCATGCCTGGCTCCGACTTTGTGACTTTGCAGAACCTTCAAGGCGTCCTTCGCAAACGCTCCTTTTGACGGTTCTACGCTGTTTGGCAAAACCGTCCGCGATACGCTACTCCAGAGCGAGAAAGACGGGAAGATGCTGTCTGCCGTCGGAATCCGCTTCTCGGCTCCTCAAAGGTCCTTCTCAAGGAACCAGAGGGGGCAAAAGAAGATGTGGTTCCGGAAGTCTCAGCAGTCCCATTCTGCTCCGGACCCTTCGTCCTTCAGACGTAGGGGAGGACAAGGTGGACGCTGGCCCAGAGGCAGTGGGGGGGGGCGAAGAATTTCGGGTCGAGAGAACCCTTCTCCGACCAACCCGCGCAGCTACCCTGAGGGGTTGCCCGACTGCCCCTCTCTGGAAGCAGTCGGGGGGCGTTTTTCGGAGCATCTAGCAAGTTGGGAGTCCATTACTACAGATCGCTGGGTGCTCCGAATAATATCCAGAGGTTACTCTATCCCCTTCATGAATTTACCCCTCTAGTGAAGCGCCTCCCCGATGTCCCACCCAATCAGAGAGAGGCTTCGGCTTCAGAAATAAAGAAATTGCTAGAAAAAAAGGCCATCCAGCACGTCCCCCCAGGACAGTCCGGGTCGGGCAATTACTCCAGGTTCTTTTTGGTGCCAAAAAAGACGGGGGACTTGAGGCCAATTCTCGACCTGTCAACTTTGATCCTGTTCATTGCCAAGGAGAAATTCCGGATGGTCACTCTACAATCTATTCTCCTCTCCTGCAGGAGAACGACTGGATGTGCTCCATAGACCTCAAGGATGCGTACTACCACATTCTCATGGACAGGCGATCCAGGAGGTTTCTCCGCTTTCAGCTGGGGGCCAGTCATTATCAGTTCAGGGTCCTCCCGTTTGGCCTCACCACAGCCCCCAGGGTGTTCACCAAGGTCATGGCAGTTGTGGCATCCCACCTGAGACTTCAGGGAATTCAGGTCTTTCCGTACCTGGACGACTGGCTCCTTGCCGCCCCCTCCAGGCATCTACTGCGTTCTGCCAGGGATTATTTTTTACTCTTGGCCCATCACCTAGGCATTACCATAAATTTCAGAAAGTCGTCTCTTCATCCGGTTCAGGTTCTGGATTTCATAGGGGCCAGAATAGACACACTTCAGTCCAAGGCCTTTCTGACAGCGGACAGGCTCAGCACCTTATCACTTCATGTAATAGCGCTTTTACAGTTCCCAGCCCCACCCACGGAATTAGTCCTGAGAGCCCTAGGATCCATGGCAGAAGCCATCAACCTTTCACCTCTTGCTCATTTGCACATGAGAGTTCTTCACTGGACCTTACAGTTCCAATGGTCCCTCCTTCTACATCCATTGGATTCACCGATTCCCCTCAGCAGGGACTCCCTTCTTTGGTGGCTTCATTCCCGAGAGCTTCGGGAAGGGAGACCGTTCTTGATGCCTCAACCCCAAGCCACGGTGACCACGGATGCTTCTCGCCTGGGGTGGGGGGGTGGGGCATTGCATGGGTAGAACCGTCCAAGGCGCTTTTAGCGTTGCAAGCCCTTCAGGACCGTCTTCCTCCAGGGACTATTGCAATTCAGACAGACAACATGGCGGTGGTCTGGTACATCAACAAACAAAGAGGAACCAGGTCTTACCCTCTTTGTCGAGAGGCCATGAGAGTTTGGGAATGGGCGATTTCCACCAATCGTTTTCTGATAGCAACGCACATTCCGGGTCGGTCCAACATTCTAGCGGACAAGCTGAGTCGATCTATCCTCACACCTTACGAGTGGTCTCTGAACCCCTTAGTAGCGAAACAGATCTTCCTCAGATGGGGTCAGCCTTGCTGCGATCTCTTCGCGTCTCCTTCGAACGCAAAGTGCAGCAAATTTTTCGCTCTAATTCCCCTGCCGGGGGAGAGCCCCAGAGACGCTCTAGTTCATGCTTGGCCACCCGGTCTTCTTTGTGCTTATCCTCCTCTCCCGCTGATGACAAAATTTCTACAGAAAGCTCATCGGTTGGGGAGCAAACTGATCCTTATAGCCCCATTCTGGCCTTGTCAGATCTGGTTCCCGTACCTACGGTCTCACATCATAGCTCCTCCTTGGGTCTTAGATCCCATTCCGGATCTGATTTCTCATCCTTCGGGATTGCAAACTCCAAATCTGGACAACCTCAAGCTTACGGCTTGGTTGATCCAGTTCCATTAGTGGCTAGGACTCCTGGTATCTCATTTCCTGTAAAATCTATCCTGGTAGCGGCACATAAGCCTTCTACCTGGAAGAGCTACAACAGTAAATGGAAGCGTTTTTCCATCTGGGCCAGACATAGGGATTTGGACCCATATACGGCTCCAATTCCAGCAGTTCTTGAATTTCTGTCCCACATTTTCCATCAAGGAGCCAGTTCTTCTACTGTGAAGGTTCAGATGGCGGCCATTTCTCATTTCCACATCAGAGACAATCTTGGACCCTTGGCTTCCTCTAAGATATGTAAGACCTTCTTGAAGGGCACTTTTCTGTTAAGACCTCCTGTCAAGAATGTGGTTCCTCCATGGGACCTGACCTTAGTTCTTCAGGCTCTAACTGGCCCACCTTTCGAGCCTGCAGCCTCTGTTGACTTAAAGTTCTTATCTTGGAAAACTGCCTTCTTGATTGCAATTACCTCAGCTAGAAGGGTATCTGAACTTCTGGCTCTTTGTACAAAGTCCCCATATCTGGTCTTCCATAAGGGCAGAGTATCTCTCAGGGCTAATCCTTCCTTCTTGCCTAAAGTGGTCTCCAAGGCTAATATCAATCAAGCCATCAATTTGCCTGTTTTCTTCCCCAACTTTCAGAACAAAGGGGAATACAGACTGCACTTGTTAGATGTGCATAGACAATTGCGATTTTACTTGCACATGACAGCTGCTTCTCGCAAATTGGAACAACTTTTCATTTCTTTCGCTAAGCCATCCTTAGGCAAACCAATTACGAAAATGACTCTAGCTGGATGGATATCCCACTGCATCTTACACGCGTATAAAACTTCCGGTCGGACAGAGCCCATGGGGGTTCATGCTCACTCTACCTGTTCTATGGCTACCTCTGCAGCATTTTGGTCAAGAGTTCCCTTAGATGACATCTGTTCGGCGGCTACTTGGGCTTCTTCTCATACCTTCATCTCACACTATAAGCTGGATCTGATATCCAGAGGGAGGGCAACCTTTGGCTCTGCAGTGCTCCGAAATATTCTTCCCTGAGGAACTCCCAAGTTTTTTGGTAGCTGGGGACTCTGTCCCACAGGTTGCTGATCAAATTAAGTTAACTACTTCAGATAAAGAAGTTATGTACTCACCATAATGTTCCATCTGAGTAGGTAACTTCATTTGTCAGCAACCAACCCCCTCCTTCCCCCTAACCTGTTTCGTGGTCATCGTCATGATGGAATGTCTTCCTTCTGTTAGGCATCAGGTTAGCGTTTTTCTTTTTCCAGTATGGTTTGTCTGCATGTTGCTTGATAAGTTGGCAAACTCGATCTGAGGACTGGAGGGAGGTAGCAGGGTATTGTGGGTAAGGGGGAGGAGCTGAGAGCTCGGATCTTTAGCTTGGAAAGCTGCTGGCTCGGATCCAGGTAGGATCCGATACCCACAGGTTGCTGACAAATGAAGTTACATACTCAGATGGGACGTTATGGTGAGTACATAACTTCTTTTTTCCCAAGGATACAGATTCCACTTCCACTCCTTACCAATCCCGAACGGCTGGACAGACCTACTCCCAAATCAGTGGGCAGAGGCTCAAAAGCAAGTTCTCTCTCTTTTAAGCATCAGGGCTATTCAGCCTGTTCCAGAAGAAGAATGGGGTCAAGATTTCTACTCAAGACTTTTCTTGGTACCCAGAAAAGACAATTCCTGGTGTCCTATCCTGGACCTATCCTAAACACAATTTTGGTAATTCCAAAATTCAAGATGCTAACTCTTCATCAGCTGCTTCCCATGCTAGGCAAAGATGCCTGGTTGGCAACACTGGATTTAAAGGAAGCCTACCTGCACATCCCAATAAGGGAACCTTGCAGAAGATACCTATGCTTCAGAGCAGGCTACATGCACTATCAGTTCTCTGCACTGCCCTTTGGCTTATCTACTGCGCCCAGGGTATTCACAAAGTGCCTAGCTCCAGTCATTGCATTTTGCAGACAAAGAAATATTCAAATATACCCATACCTGGATGATTGTCTAATTCAGTCAGAAAGCCAGGACATACTTTTAAATCATCTGGCAGTTGTAAAGAAATTGCTAACTTCTCTGGGGTACACCATAAACAAAAAGAAATCACATCTTGTACCCTGCCAACAAATTGTATTCCTGGGAGCAAGCTTGAATACAACTTCCCAGATGGCCTACCTCACGCCAGAGAAAAAAGTTCATTTGACAGCCTACTTCAAACTACTGGCCAGAAAGACCCAGCTATCTGCAAGGAAAATACTGCAAGCCCTGGGGTTCATGGCCTCCTGCATTCTACTAATTCCATATGCAAGGCTATAATGGTATCTAAAAATCCTATGGTGTCAACATTCTCAGGATCTAGAATCAATGATTCCCATCATACCTTGTCTACAGATAAGAGTTCCTTTGGTGGGCAGAGGCCTGTTATCAAAACAAGTGACTGCCATTCACTCTACCCCCTGCCGCCCAATCCCTAACAACAGACGCATCAGACTATGCATGGGGGGCTCACTTGGCAAGGCAGTGCATTCAGGGCAAATGGAACCCAAGTCAAATGCACCTGCATAGCAATCAAAAAGAAATGTTAGCTGTACAGAATGCTCTGACAGCCTTCAAGGACCACATTCTTCCAGGACAGTTATTGGTAAAGATGGACAACACCACTGTTATGTGTTACATAAACAAGCAGGGGGGAACCCACTCATACCGTCTCTGCAGACTAGCCATGGCTCTGTGGAACACAGCCTTGAGCTACCAAGTGCACCTACAGGCTCAATTCCTGCCAGGAAAGCTAAATACAGTGGCTGACAACCTAAGCAGAAATCTCATGGACCCACACAAGTGGAAACTGGAAACAAAGATATTCAACATGTTGAGAAACAAATGGGGGAGCCCAGCGATAGACCTGTTTGCCTCCCCCCAGAACTACCAATTGAACAAATTCTGCACAAGGACCCCCCCACAAATAAGCTTGGAAAGTGGATGCCCTGTCCTTCACCTGGAAAAACCTATCAGTTTGTCTTTCCTCCTCTGCCTCCTCTCCAAGGTACTACTAAAGATCAAACAGGACAAACTAAGGACAGTACTGATTGCACCAGACTGGCCACTCCAACACTGGTACCCCCTCTTGCGCAGTATGTCAGTACTGGCACCATGGTACCTGCCTCAGACCCCTGCTCTGCTTTCTCAGCAGGAGGGCCAGATACTGCACCCACATCTTCAAACCCTGAACCTGGTGGCCTGGCTAATTACCTGATCTCTCCATTACCATCCCTCAGTAAGCAATTGATGGATGTCATTCTGGAGGCAAGGAGGCCTAGTACTAGAAAATCCTATGCTGAAAAAGATTCTGTTCCTGGAGCCAAACGTAGGGGATGGGCACAGCAGTGCCCAGTTTACCTCAGATTCTACAATACTTAACTGAGATGCTTTACAAGGGCCTTTCCTTTTCCTCCATCAAAATTCATGCCTCAGCCATTTCAGCTCATTACAATATAGAACTATCCCTCTTCTCTCATCCACTGCTGAAGCAATTCTTCAGAGGGGCCAAAAACTTAAGACCACCCAAGAGAGCCCCTACTCCAGCCTGGGACCTTAACTTTGTATTGGAAAAGCTCACTCTAACTCCCTTTCAGCCAGCTGCAAATGTAGAGTTGAAATTCCTTTCCTGGAAAACAGCCTTCCTTCTAGCCATCACTTCTGCAAGAAGGTTGTCTGAATTACAGTGGTATCCAGTGTGGCCCTTAATCAGTCCATTCATGTGCCAGCCTTCTTTTCTAATCCACAGAACAAAGGGGAATGAGTACTGCACTCCTTGGACGTGCACAAACAACTTAGATTTTACTTGGACAGGACTAAACCTCTCAGGAAATCTGAACAGCTGCTGGTTGTATTTGCTGCATGGGCAGAGGGGAAGGCCATTTCAAAGCAAACCATTTCTAAGTGGATAGGCCATTGCATTCATTTCTGCTATAAGCACCATGGAAAACCTACCCCAAAGGGGATAAGACCACATTCAACCAGGGCTGCATCTACCTCTACAGCCTTTCTCAGAGGTGTCCCTACCAGGGACATCCTAGAAGCTGCTACCTGGAGTTCTGTACATACCTTCACCAAGCACTACCACTTGCCATTTTTTTCTAAATCCAGAGCTGGCTTTGCCACTGCAGCCTTGCAGGGCCTTATAGCTGGTCCTAATGCTATCTGATTACCTCCTCCCATCCTTAGCTTTGGGAATCTACCCAAATGTGATGACTGCAACAGTGAAACACGAAGAACATAGTACAGTTGGTATACACTTACCATAAATGTAGCTATTCGAGTGTATTCACTGTTGCAGTCCTGTTTACCCTCCCTCCAGCCCCCTGACTTCTGTTGACTATACCTCTATTCTTGTTTACTATGCTTAAAGCTTTTTGGTGTAGTTGCTTTTTTGTTGGAGATGTAACCTTGTATATAATTGCTTCCCATTATGGGAGCACCTGACTTCTGGGGCAAGAAAAACTGATGTAATGGCGTCGGCTGCATGCTTTATACCCCTGACTACCTGACGTCATGGAAGATGAGACAGCAACCGACACAGGACCCAAGACTTTGATAATCAGACCGTCTGAGGGCTACTGCAAGCAGATAACCCAAATTTGATGACTGCAACAGTGAATACACTCGAACATCTACATTTATGGTAAGTGTACACAACTGTACTGTCTTGACCTTACTGTCTGAGCTGCGGTTCTAGATGAGCCTTTGGATGTCATGCTTGACACCCTTGCAAAGACTCGTCTTTCTAGGGTACTTAATCAACACTGATGAAAGAATGGCCTTTCTTCCCAAAGACAGGGTCCTGTCCTACCACACAACATTTCAGGAATTCTTCAGAAGGAAAGTATCCTTAGCAAGAGATTTCCTAAAAATTCAAGGACTTATGGATACTACTGGCCTGTCTTCACATGAGGAATATTCAGTGCTATACATGAAATTGTTGGAACCAACACTTACATTCCCTGGAAACCCAGTTGTCGATGCTAGACTTCATCATATGAGAGTTACAGTGGTGGATAGCACAACTGAGTATCAGTCCAGGACTTCCATTCTTCTCATCTGTTTGGTGCAATCTATCCAGACAGATTTATCTGACTTCACTTGGGGAGTTGTATCAATGAAAATACAAACGCTGGCCACTTGTAGGCCCAAGGATTCATGGGAAAGCAGATCAGTATCAAGGAAATGGTGGTTGGGATTTACATCTTGAAGGTCCTTCACCACCTTTGGACTCCAGGTACCCCTGTTCTAGTGAGGGACAAACTTCACATTGATTTGCTACCACAACAAACAAGGGAGTACATGGTCCCTTGGATGGGGATGTTCCTGTATGCATTTCCACCTTTTCCACTGATTCACAAGGTACTTCTAAAGAATCAGAAAAAAATAACAAAGATCACTGTGGTAACTCCCTGTTGACCCAGGCACATACCTCTCGACTTGTTTTCACATGAAGTCTGGACAAAGCCAGAAATAATGGGGGGGGGGCAAAGCCCCCAAAATATGGACAAAATGTAAATATTGCTCTTATAAATTAAGAAAATTGCTGGAATAAAAGGTTTTGTGATGCAGTGCATTTTTGTAACTCAAATCTCTTCATAATTTAATTAATTCATCCCTCAGGGATTTGTCAGAAAACTATTGATTTTATGAGGAACTCATCAAAGGTATGAGCAAAAATCTGGACATTTGAGGGGTATGCTCAGGCAGTCTTGGTTTTCCCTTCTAATGGTGTTTTCCAAGGGGAATTACCACATATTTCCCCTCACACAGTCTCAGGGGCAACTTGTGCACCCTAACAGCAAATGACAGCCTGGGTGGGTAAATCTAGACTCTCTTTAGGTTCTTGTTCAAGAGGATGTGCCACAGGTGTTAAAATAGACCTGAAAACCGGATTTTAGAAAGCGTTATGTTTACAAATGGATGAGGTTTTCCGACTATTGTCTAAATATGAACAGGGGATCTCTTGAGGTTAACATCCCACTGGTCTTGAAATATTTGCGTGAACTACTGGCTTGCCATGTGTGTCCTTTAAAAATAATTTAGAGGCCATCTCTGCTTATCTGCCTTTGGATCTTCTTCTTTCTTCTTCTCTTTTGGTAAAACAGCTCATGAAAGGAATATTGCATGGGACCCCCCCTCACAAGCAAATTCCTCCTCCTTAGGATCTCAGCTGTGTTATGGAAAAGTTGATCTTACCATCTTTCAGATCTGCCACTTAAGCTGATTTGAAGCTGTTAATGTAGAAAACTATTTTGCTTATTGCTCTGACATTTGCAGTGTGAGTCTCTGCTCTTATAGTGGGATAGTGTTACCTTATTTTTCTACAGGGATTGGGTTATGTTATACACCAATTCCTCTTTCGTGCAAAAAGGGGTCTCAGAATTCAGTCTGTCAGGCTTTGAACCTCCCTGTATTTTTCCCAAAACCTAAGGATAGGGGAGACAGGGTACTTCTTACCTTGGATGTGCACCGTCAACTCAGGTACTACCTTGGCAGAACAAAACCCTTCAGGAAGGCCAAAAGGCTTTTTATTTCCTGCACAGGAGCAAAGAAGGGTCAACCTGCCTCTAAGCATACCATTGTTCTTTGGTTGTCCTCTAGTCCAGGCAAGGTAAAGATGCATTCCACTAGGGCCGTTTCCTCTTCTTTGGCACATTGGAAAGGATTGGACTTCAGAAATATTCTAGAGGCAGCAGCTTGGTCATCAGTCCATACCTTTATGAAACACTGCAAGCTGGATGCCTTTTCTGCATTCTGAACAGGCTTCGCTACGACCATTCTCTAGGGGCTCTTGGAACCCTTATTCTTCCTCCTCCCAAGTTGGGAAAGCTTTGGCAGTCTACCCAAATGCCAGTAAGGCATTGTGTTAGTTGAATTTAATACAGTTACCCAAGTCCTATTTGCCTCTTAACAGTAGATGTTCTTAGAATGCACTTCTTTACTAGCAGTCCCCATCCACATCCCCTTTTTTGAGTGTGCATAGTTTGGTGTTTGGGTTGCCACTGAGCGCTGCTCTAACCATCTGTATTGTTGAGTTGGGTCTGTGTGGGTTTTAGTTTGGAACAGTAGGTGTTCGCAAAGTGAGCGTTCCCACCTTCTCTTCCTGCTGGACCCTAGAAAACTGTAATGGCCATGTCAGTCAGTCTGTAAGTCAGTCTTTATACTGCCAGATAATTGGTCCATCACAACTACAGATAGGCAGTGGGAGAGACTCTGAGCTTTGGTAGACTGCTAGAGGAATTTTAATAAAAAATAGTTGCTCAATAGCAATCTTCCTAAACTCATGCATATTCGACAGATACTCCCATATTTTCTCTTCAGCACTCTGCTGTTGCTTCTCACCTTGTTCTGTGAGACTCACCTTATTCTGCAATAATTTAATCTGTCGGCCCCTCTAAATAATTCTCATTATTTCTTAACCATTTCTCTTTCATTTCTGCCGTATTTTAAAACTCCATTTTAATTTCATTCCCCTCACTAGTTATCTTTTTGAAATAAATGTCTATCTTCTGTACTAACTTTTGAATAAATTCCACTACCCATTTCTTAAATTCCTCTATTTAATTGGCAGGTGGGAAAGCATCTTGCATCTTTGTCTCATTTGTACTTCATTACCCTTTATTTTTATCTCAGTTTTTGTTGGTGCGTGATCTGAAGTAGGTATTGGCTGAGTATTAAATGCGCATGTTCCTATTGAATATCATTTCTATCCAATCTACCCCAGTTATTGTACCTTGGGGAATAATATGTAAATTCTGTCTAAGTTCCTACTACTGAATTCGTATCTATCATACTAAATATGCTGATAAATTTCTTCAGAAATGTACTCTTTCTCATTATTATTTCCATTCTAGGTCCCCCTGATATATCCTCACCATTGCAAATCAAGTTCCATTCCCCACCTCTTAAGTAATATTCCCTACTGAAAGCTGATTATTTCTCCCAATTTTTTCATTATATTCCACCAAAATCTCCTGTTATGGAAATTAATATATTCCACCGTAATCCCCCTTCCTTGCCAGTAGCTCCTTACTTCTACAAATTTACCAATATTGCCTTTTTTCCCTCTTCTATCACCATTAGAGCCCCTCCAGCAATTGGTATTATTATTCCACTTTTCCTTTGTCCTTTGTCCCTGATATTCTGCTAAATATCCATCCTGACATACCTCTTTGTCAAATTCACATGCTCATTTCTTTCCAAATATGTCTCCTGCAGCCTTGCTATTTTCTCAGTGTAATCCCATACTTTTTCCTTTTTGTTTATGCCTTAAGGCCATTTACATTCCAAGATAGTATATATGACAGTTTTTTAATATGTATTTTCTAGCCTTTGCCTTGTATGTATGCACTAGCTGATCTTTTAATACACTTCATTCTTCTCATCTTCATTTGAACCTGTGTTACATTTTTTAAGACTTTTTACTTTAATGAAAACCTTCATAACACCTGAATTCCCTGTTAACTTAGAACACACATAAAAAAATTATGTACATTTTCAAGAAATGATGTTTAATCCACCAGACAGGAAAGGTTTCCCCAAATCAGCATCTGCACACACAGGCACACCCTAATCTAAATTTAAGGTTACCCTTGCTAAAATGCATGTCACTGCTTGTGTTCCCACTTACACAGATTGCTTTGTATTCTTTTCCAATCTTTGTTCCCCTTCCAGATGTGAAACCAGCTTGTATGCTTTCTAAGAACATTATTTTATAGCTGTATGAAAAAGTACAATGCCTGCCGTTAACCTGTTCACTGTTTTTTAATGCATTAAGGTATGAAGGCTGCTGGGCAGGCTACTAGCTCTTACTGACTTCCCATAATTTTGAACTGCTTGCCATTGTACTTTTAACTTTTACATTTCTCACAGCAAATAATGCTCAGAACTCTCAAGATGATTTCCTTGTCTCTACAGACAACTGGTCTCTATGTAAAAATAATCAGGAATGAGAAAAACATAAAACAGCTAACAGCTTTGCAGATGCATGAAGGAGTCTTTGGAGTCTTTTCTCCTGGCTAGCTGCCTTCAACTGCAGGTGTCTTGTCTCTCACTGTGAATACTTGCTAATAGAAAAAAAAAGCTAATATCTTTGCAAATGTAGGGAGCTTAGAATTTTTTCATGGCTTTCATCATTTTGCTTTCTTTTTCAAGCCTATTTGTTTACAAAAAGCTTGTTTATAGGTCAAGTTAAGGACATTAACCTAGACAACTCCCCTTGTAAAAACAAGGGAAATTACCATTTTAAGATTATAATCAGTGCACTTTTACATGCAACGTCAGCTGCCCAAGAAGACAGTGTTATCACTAACATTTAACTTGCTTCTGTCCAGCCTTTCTTCTCTTGTTATACTGTAGAGCTTATATTTCTTACAACTAACAAAGGTACTTGTTTACTGTAATATTTTAACATGTATGTCAGTCACTGAAAAGAGTCCACCCACACACACATTTAAAATTCCTGACTGCACAATATGCAAAACTCCTTTACAATACAATATGCAGTTTGTCAGGAAAAGTTTTATACAAATACTAATAAAAACAAAAATGCTTTACTTACTTATTTTTTGTCTTTAATGTCCTTCTAAACATTAATGATGTAATGTGGATTACATGCTTTTTACAGTCTACCCACAAGTTTAATAAAAGTCAACTAAAGTCCAGTCTTTGCTCAGCCTTTCTTGCAAAGCTTTATTTCACAAATGTGATTGATGCCTTATAGTCTCCCATTTATTCACTAATTTCTTCTTCCAAATGATCCTATCTCCCAGTACCAGACTCTTGTTCAAGTCCAAGGTACTCATTATTCTTCTAGTCAACTCGTGTTCTTTTTTTCTGTATCTCAAGCATTTTCCTTTGGAACACTGGAAAAGTTTTCACTGGCAAAGTCTCTCTGTGAGGTTTATTGTCAGAAGAATGAGAATCATGAGCCCCCTTCTGCTTGCAGGCTCACTTTTTGTTGGATAAACTTTTTTTTTTGTGTCCATAGTCTGTTCTGCAACAAAAAAATGTATTTGATCCTCTAGGGAAAAATACTCTAAGGACAGCAGAATGCAGCAGCTAGAATATCACACCTGCCTGTCAACATTTCCTGATTGCTGGGATACATTTGCTTCTCTTCTGCCTGTTATACAGTGAGTAATCATTTGCCATAAGCACTCTGCTGTCTTCAGTATTTAATATTTTTCCTTCTCCCACAGTTTAGTCAGATCAACTCTTTATGCCTGTATTATTGCATCTTTACTAATACAGGTCTTGGTTGCTTTCTCGTGGCCAGGTTTGGTGCATACGCTCAATGTACTCTTTCAGTTAACAAATCCTGGTCTGGAACATGAGTTCAGCTGCTTATTTGTGCTTTCATAAAATAAACACAGTCTGTTCTTTTTCTGTTCTACCAAACCATTTGACTGTGGATACTCTGGGCTACTCCTGACATGAGTAAAGTCTCATTCTTCAGCAAATCTTTTGAACTGTTGGCTTGTAAACTGTGCCATTGTCAGAAATAACTGTGCAGACTACCATGGACTGCAAATTAATGCTTCATCTTAGTAATGACAGTACTGGATGCTAGATTAGGAAGTAGGTTAATCTCAAACCAATTTGAATAAGAGTCTGCTAACACCAAATAACGTTGACCATTCCATTCGAAAATGTCATTGGCTACTGTCGACCAAGGCAGTTCAGGAATCTGGTTTAGCTGAAGTGGATGTTCTTCATGTTTCACTGTTCCAGTCATCACATTTGGGTTATCCCTGCCAGAGTAGCCCTCTGCCAGGCTAAATACCAGAGACCAGTATTTCTGTGTCGGCTGCTGTCACTTGAGGACTGAAGTCAGGTAGTTAGTGGTATAAAGGAAAGCAGCCGATGCCATTACATCAGTCTTTCTTGCCGTGGAGCCCGAAGCAGAAGCAGTTCCCACTAGTGCCGGTCGGCCACTACCTGAGTTTCGTTTCCAAATTGAAGTTGAAGTCTTCAAAAACTGAGTACCCCGTTGGGGATCCTTTTTTCTTGCACTAACCGATGTCAGAAAAAGTTAATAATTTTCTCGCCTGTGGAAAGCAAATACCACACCGGGACTTCCAAGTCTTACTACATCACTTGTCTAGGCCCAGACCATGACGTCCTTCATTGTTGGTTCTGTGCTTTAACGCCAGAACTATTTATCGTCGGGTCCTTATTGTAGCCAGATATTTCCATTTACAGTCCTCAAATTCCGAAAAAATTTAAAGATAAAGACAGAGACAGACCACAAAGGACCAAACCTTCTGACCACGCTACTGCTAAGCTGGTCGGCAGTCCTCCGGAACTCAGTGAGGTGCTTTTGCAGCCTCTGATGCCCACTTCAGTTAATTCACAGGCCGCTACCGAGACCCTTTCGGAGTCTGGTATGTCACAGAGCTCTTCTTCGGCTAAGGATCCTGCGGTCGTCTCTACCTTGGATGGGACCAGAGCCACTGTGCAGGCACCGGCTTCCAAGGAAGTCCTTCGCAACACAGAATCCCGACATAAACCGATGCCTTCTTTCACGGCTACCGATGTTCATCGAGTTACACTGCTGCAGTCATTACACTTGGGTTATCCTGCCATCAGGCGGTCCTGCAGTCGGCCAGAGTTCAAAAGTCTTGGTCCTGCGTCGGTTGCTGTCATTTCTTCCCTGACGTCAGTGCGCCAGGGGTATATAAGATGCATCCGACGCCATTTTCTTCGGTCTTTCTTGCCGTGTGATGCCCGAAGCAGAAGCAGTTCGTAAGTGCCGGTCGGCCGACTCCTGAGATTTTCAAAGTCGAATTTCAGATCCGAAGTCTTCAATAAAGCTAAGTACCCCGTTGGGGAAATTTTTTCTTGCCTCAGACCGATGTCAGAAAAAGTTAATAATTGTATTTCTTGTGGGAAGCAAATACCTCATAAGGACTTCCACTCTTACTGTATTCCATGCCTAGGCCCTGGTCACGATGTCACCAGTTGTCGGTTTTGTGCTAGATTTAACAAACGCACTATAAAAAGACGTTTTTATTTTGCTTTGCACTACTTTGGCCGAAGGTTCAATTATACCATGCCATCGGAACAACCGACGACCTCAATACCTAAAAACCGCAAAGACAAGGATAAAGACAGGCATCCGAGGTCCAAAACCGATGATGAAACCTCTTCTAGGCCAGTCGCTGGTTTGCCGGTTCTCAGTGAGGCGCTTTCACAGCCCCTGTCAGACAGGCCACAGAGAGGCAGATACAGATGCCCAAGAGGCAGATCTCAACCCCAAGGCTCAAACAGACAACGACAGTGGGGCTCCTCAACCCCAAAAGGAGGTGAGGACAAGTCTCACCCTTACAGGAAACAGTCACAATGACTTTCCCCTTCGTACGCCAAACACGTCCCTTTTGGAAGCCCCCTTAGGGGGAAAACTAGCACTTTTTTATCAAAACTGGCAATCAATCACCCAAGACAAATGGGTTCTGAATATTGTGTCTCAAGGTTACAGGTTTCACTTTCACAATTTACCAAGGCTAAAAGGAATGCCAGACCTGCCACAAAATCAATAGGCAGAGGCACAAAAACATATTTCAGCCCTCATGAACATGAGTGCTGTTCAGAAAGTACCACAACAGGAACAAGGACAAGACTCTTCCTGGTCCCCAGAAAGGACAAGGCCTGGAGGCCCATACTAGACCTTTCAATTTTGAATACTTACCTGGATATTCCAAAATTGAAAATGTTGACATTACAGCAGCTTCTACCCATGCTGGGCAAGAAGGCTTGGCTTGTTACGCTGGACCTCAAAGAGGCATACCTGCATGTCCCTATCAAACAAAATTGCAGAAGATACCTCAGATTCAAAGCTGGTACAATGCACTACCAATTCTCTGCACTGCCCTTTGGCTTATCTACTGCGCCCAGGGTCTTCACAAAGTGCCTGGCACCAGTAATTGCATTTTGCAGACAAAAAGGAATTCAAATATATCCATACCTGGACGACTGCCTCATTCAAGCAGAGACAAAGGACATTCTTCTACAGCATCTGGTGTTTGTAAAAAGGTTGCTAATTTCTCTAGGGTACACAGTAAACGAAAGGAAATCAAAACTAGTGCCCTCGCAACAGATTATATTCCTGGGTGCCAGCTTAAATACAACGGCCCAGATGGCTTACCTCATGCCAGACAAACAAGTTCAACTAACTTAATATTTTCAATTACTGGCAAAAAAGTCCCATCTCCCTGCAAGAAAAATTCTGCAGGCCCTGGGATTCATGGCATCCTGCATTCTACTAATACCATATGCCAGACTGCATATGAGGAAATTACAATGGTACCTAAAAAGTGTTTGGACTCACCACTCTCACAGTTTAGAAGCAGTAATACCAATGATACCCTGCCTACAACAGGAGTTTCGATGGTAGGCACAGGCATGTCACCTAAACAAGGGTCAGCCTTTACCCAACCAACAGCCAGGCAAACTCTAACAACAGATGCTTCGGATTACGCCTGGGGGAGTACACATGGCAGGAAAATGCATTCAGGGCAAGTGGACCACAGACCAGATGCATCTTCACATCAATCAAAAAGAGATGTTGGCTGTTCAAAATGCCCTAACAGCTTTCAAGGACCTCCTGCATCCAGGACAATTACTACTAAAGGCAGACAACACCACAGTAATGTGGTACATAAACAAGCAAGGGGGCACTCATTCTTATCCCCTATGCAGGCAAGCCATGACCTTGTGGAACACAGCTCTAACGTATCAAGTTCACCTGCAAGCACAATTCCTGCCAGGAAAGAAAAATACTCTGGCAGACGATCTAAGCAGAAATATCATGGACCCTCACGAATGGAAGTTGAATCCACAAATCTTCAGCATGGTAACGCAAAAATGGGGATGCCCAGACATAGATCTGTTTGCCTCACCACTGAAATGCCAACTACAAAAATTCTGCACAAGGACTTATCACAAACAAGCATTGAAAGTGGACGCTCTCCTGTTCAGCTGGAAAAACCTAAAAGTTTATGCCTTCCCGCCACTGCCTCTCCTTTCAAAGGTACTCCTAAAAGCCAGACAAGAAAAACCACAGATGATACTGATTGCTCCAGACTGGCCACGCCAGCACTGGTATCCTATCTTAAGGAACTTGGCTCAAGGACCACCATGGATTTTGCCTCAAATTCCACACCTTCTGACTCAACAAAACAATCAGATCCTGCATGGTCAGCTCAAAACCCTAAACCTAGCTGCATGGCAGATACATTAGCCAAACAGGCAACACCTCTCTCTAAAGCTGTTATGGATGTCATTTTGGAGGCCAGGAGGCCAGCACCAGGAAAGCTTACTCAGAAAAATGGAAGAGATTCTGCGCCTGGAACCAGGCTCAAAACCTTGACCCTCTTGTTCCAAACATTCCTCAGATTTTACAATACTTAACTGAGATGCTGGACAGAGGCCTATCCTTCTCATCAATTAAGATCCACGCCTCTGCCATTTCAGCACATTACAACACGGATCCTCCTTTATTTTCTCATCCCTTGCTAAAGCAGTACCTCAGAGGGGCTAAAACCATAAGACTGCCCCGGAGAGCACCAACACCGACTTGGGACCTCAATTTCGTTTTGGAAAAACTGACCCTGCCACCTTTTGAGCCAGCCAATACAGCCGATCTAAAATTTTAATCATGGAAAATAGCTCTGCTCCTGGCAGTAACTTCAGCACGAAGAGTCTCAGAGCTACAAGCATTAATGGCAGTGGAACCTTTTATAATTTTTCATCAGGACAGGGTTTCTTTAAGGACAAACCCTACCTTTATGCCAAAGGTGATATCTAGTGTGGCTCTCAACCAAACCATCCATTTGCCAACTTTTTATCCAAACCCCCAGAATAAAGGGGAGAAACTTCTGCATTCTTTGGACATACACAGGCAGCTACGCTTCTACTTGGACAAAACAAAAGCTTTGAGGAAAACTGAGCAACTGTTTGTAGCATATGCTGCAGGATCACAGGGCAAGGCTATCTCAAAGCAAACTATATCCAAATGGCTAGGACACTGTATTCATTACTGCTACACACAGCATGGAAAAACAGTCCCAAATACCATTAGGCCACATTCCACCAGGGCAACAGCCACTTCAACAGCCTTTCTCAGAGGGGTACCTACCAAGGAAATTTTGGAGGCTGCAACTTGGAGTTCAGTGCACACCTTTACCAAGCATTACCACCTGCCTCTTTACTCTAAATCCAGAGCAGGATTTGCCACTGCAGTTCTGCAAGGCCTTATAGCCAATCCTAACTCTTTATAGACCAGCCACCCAACCTTAGCTTTGGGATTCTACCCAAGTGTAATGACTGCAGCAGTGTAACACGATGAACATAGTACAGTTTTGTACCTACCATAAATGTAGATGTTTCGAGTGTTCACACTACTGCAGTCCAGGTTACCCTCCCTCCATCCCCTCTGAACTAGCTGGACTTACCTATACCTTTTTATCCTGTACAACCTTTGTGGTGTATTTGCTTGTAACTGAAGGTATTGTTTTTATTTTATATGTATATTTTTTATTAGCAATATGTATTGCCTACCTATTGGGGGCACCTGCCATCTGGGGCAAGAAAAACTGAAGAAAATGGTGTCGGATGCATCTTGTATACCCCTGGCGCACTGACGTCAGGGAAGAAGCGACAGCAACCGATGCCAGACCAAGACTTTGGAACTCTGGCCGACTGCTGGACCTCCTGACGGCAGGATAACCCAAGTGTAATGACTGCAGCAGTGTGAACACTCGAACATCTACATTTATGGTAGGTACAAAACTGTATCTTCTTTCAAAAACAACCAAGTTCCGTAGGCCCAGGTTCGAACCACCCCCCAAAAAAACAACTACCCTTTCTCAGGTGCCTGCTCCTTTGCCTCAGTCTCAAATGCTTAAAATGGCAGAAGACCTTATCATGCTGATTAGGGGAAGCCAAGCCACTCCTTCAAAAAGGAAAAGAGATCTGTCCCCAGTAGTTTTGTCTGAACAAGAGTCAGATGAATCCGATGCATCTGACTATGAAGACATGCAGCCCCTCTCCACATATAAGGATTCTGATGCAGAGGAATCCATTCCTTCAGCCTCTCCCCCAGAGGATTTTTCCTTTGGAGAAACCCTGCATACTTTAAGGGAGCATTTCAGATGGGAGAGTCAAGACTACGCACAGTCTACAAAGAGTCTCAGAGAGTTCCTCGACCTTCCACAACACAGGCCCTTAGCCATCCCCTCAGTCCTAGATGTGGTGGACGGTGTCTTCCTTGAATCCAGCTTGGCTCCAGACGCCCTCCCTCCTGCTCCCAGAAAACCAGACAGGTACTTACAGAGTCCCTGACTCTCACAAATATAATTTTAAAAATCCAACAGCGGACCCTGAGTTCATTACTCAAGGGCCAAAAAGGATTAAAGCAACCTCATCTAAGAATCCCACCCCCTCAGATAGGGATTCCCGAGCACTAGACACATGGGGTAAAAAAGTATACACCTCAGCTACTCTTGGTATCAGGGCACTAAATTGTCTGTTCCATATGCTTAAATATCAGCAACATACCTTGGAACTCCTTAAACAAAAAATGTCCTGCTTTCCTGCATGGGCAGAATCTAAAGATTTACAGGACTTAATGCATTCTGCTGGCCAAGTAACTGAACACACTTTGCACTGTGGTTTTGTTGCCCTAGAAGCTTCTTGCAGGGCAGCAGTCACTGGATCTGTCATTAGAAGACATCATGGCTTAAGGAACAACCCTTGCCAGACCATGTCAAATCAAAACTGTTTGATGTACCCTTGCACAAAGATAACTTACTTGGTACTAAAGCAGAAGAGGTCTTAAAAAGATGGAAGAAAAAGCAAAGTCTATGCAGACTGTTAAAGATTTCTTACAGGTACAGCAGGCATTTTCCCTCCAAGCACTGGTCCTTTCCTGCTCCTAGTAAACAGGGTCAGCCTAGGCCCCGTGGAAAGAGACCTCTCAGACAGCAGTCCTGGGGGTTGCAGAGATCTAAGCAGTGGACTGCCTCCACTTCAAAACCAGGGAGTTCTAAGCCACCCCCTTATGGTAAGAACTCACAGTGACTGACCCCCTCCCGACCTTGCCTGTGCTCACCTTCACATACCCCAGGAGGAAAACTTTCCTTTCACTCAAGCACCTGGTCCACCATTACCAAGGACCAATGGGTTCTGAACATTGTGTCTCAGGGGTACAAATTCTCCTTCCACACCTTTCCAACCTCAAAGGGTTCCCATATCTACCACCAAATCAGTGAACAGAGGCTCAAAAGCCAATCCATTCCCTGCTCTCCTTGGGGGCAGTAGAGCACGTTCCTGCAGAGTACATATGTCAAGGCTTCTTCTCCAGACTTTTTCTGGTGCCCAGAAAAAAAGGGAACCTGGAACTCCATCCTCAATCTATCCATTCTAAACACCTTCCTGGTGATCCCAAAATTCAGAATGCTCACTCTCCAGCAGCTGCTACCCATGCTGTCCAAGGATGCTTGGCTAGCCACCCTGGACCTAAAAGAGGCCTACCTCCACATTCCCATCAGGGAGTCCTGCAGAAAATATCTCCGCTTCAGGGCAGGAGCTCAACACTTTCAGTTCTCTGCACTTCCCTTTGGCTTATCTACTGCTCCCATAGTTTTCACAAAATGCCAGGCTCCGGCCATTGCCTTTTGTAGACAAAGAAATATTCAAATTTACCCCTACTAAGATGACTGCCTTATTCAGGCAGATAGCCAGGAAATGCTGCTCAAAGACCTGGCCTTTGTAAAGGACCTACTAACCTCCCTAGGGAAACAATCAAAGAAAAAAAATCCAGACAGATACCCACCAAAAGGATAATCTTGTTGGGAGCAAGTCTGGACACAGCATCCCAGATGGCATGCCTAACACCAGAGAAACAAATTTTCCTATCAGCTTACTTCTATCAACTGGCCACCAGGTCGCAGCTTTCTGCAAGGAAAATCCTGCAAGCCTTGGGGTTCATGGCATCTTGCATACTCCTCATTCCATATGCCAGACTGCATATGAAGAAACTTCAATGGTACCTAAAGAGCCTTTGGTGTCCACACGCTCAAGATCTGGAAACTCTTCTACCTATTCTTCCTTGCCTGAGGAAGGAATTTCTTTGGTGGGCAACAGCCTGCTTCCACAACAAGGGAGGGACTGCCCTTCTCCCCACACCCTGCCACCCAGATCCTCACCACAGATGTATCAGACTACGCTTGGTGTGCACACCTGGACGGCAGGTGCATTCAGTGCCATTGGAACCCCCAGCAACTCCCCCTGCACATCAGTCAAAAAGAGATGATAGCTGTGCAGCAAGCCTTAATAGCTTTCAAACCCCTTCTCTCTGCAGGGGTTCTCCTGATCAAAACAGCCAACACCACTGTAATGTGGTACATTAACAAGCAGGGAGGGACTCATTCCTACCCGCTATGCAGGCTGGCCATGACCCTTTGGTTTACAGCCTCTTCCATGCAGCTACACCTCTTAGCACAATACCTGCCAGGCTCTCTCAACTCCCTGGCAGACCAATTAAGCAGAAAGCTTTTGGACCCCCACGAGTGGCAGATCAACAGAAACACCTTTTTCCTAATAACACAGTAATGGTAAACCCCGGAGGTCGACCTTTTTGCCTCTCACACTAACCATCAGCTCAGCAAATTTTGCACCAAGGAGCATCACTGCATGGCATGGAAAGTGGATGCCCTGTCCTTCCCCTGGGTAAACCTCTCGGTCTATGCCTTTCCTCCCCTACCTCTCATTCCTAGGGTACTGCTCAAAATAAGGGAGGAAAAACCAAGGACCATTCTCATAGCTCCAGACTGGCCCAGACAGCACTGGCACCCCTTGCTGCGCAGCCTGTCCCCACTGCCTCCATGGAATCTTCCTCAGATTCCAAACCTCCTAACCCAGAGGGAAGGGGAATTCATGCACCTGCAATTGCAGACACTCAATTTGGCAGCGTGGCTTATACCGTGACCAATCTGTCATCCTCAGTAAACAGGTTTCGGATTTTATCCGAGAGGCCAGATGCCCTAGCACCAGAAAGTCTTATGCAGATAAATGGAAAAGGTTTTGGACCCCCACGAGTGGATTCAGGCTAAGGGGGGCCAATGTGACACAGCCATCCATCCCTCTCATCCTGGATTACTTAGCTGACCTACTACACAGTGGTCTCTCTTTCTCCTCTATAAAAATTCATGCCTCTGCTATTTCTGCTCATTTTCCCATTGAGCAGCCTCTTCTTTTCACACCCTCTTATTAAACAGTTCCTCAGAGGGGCTACCAATTTGAGGCCCCCGAGAAGGGCACCAACACTAGCTTGGGACCTTAACTTTGTCTTGGAAAAGCTCACCCTGCCTCCTTTTGAACCAGCTTCTTCTGCAGAGCTAAAATTCCTCTCCTGGAAGACAGCCTTCTTCCTAGCCATCACTTCAGCCAGAAAAGTCTCTGAGCAGCAAGCAATCATGGCTGTGGAACCCTTCATCATCTTCCATGCAGAGAGGGTATCCCTCAGAACTTATCCATCCTTCATGCCCAAGGTGGTGTCCATTGTGGCTCTCAACCAATCCATCCATTTGCCCACATTCTTTCCTCACCCCCAAAACAAGGGAGAAAGGATTCTGCAATCTTTAGATGTGCACAGACAGCTCTGATACTATCTGGACAGGACTAAACCTGTCAAAGTCTGATCAACTGCTGGTTAACTTTGCTTCAGGGGCAGAGGGCAAAGCCATCTCCAAGCAAACCATTTCCAAATGGATAACACACTGCATCCATTTCTGCTACAAGCAGCATGGCAAGCCTCCCCCCAAGGGGGTCAGGACACACTCCACCAGAGCAGCTTCCACCTCTGCAGCTTTCCTCAGAGGAGTTCCCACCAGGGACATCCCGGAGGCTGCCACCTGGACATATGTTCACACCTTTACCAAGCATTACCACCTGCCTCTCTTTTCCAAATCCAGGGCAGGGTTTGCCTCTGCAGTCTTGCTAGCCAGCCCCTAGCTTCCTTGACTGCCTCCACCCTTGTCCTCATCTTTGGGAATTTACCCAAATGTGATGATTGCAACAGTGAAACATGAAGAACATAGTACAGTTGTGTACACTTACCATAAATGTAGATGTTTGACTGTCTTCACTGTTGCAGTCCTGGTTTCCGTCCCTCCATCCCCCTTTTTCTTTTTGTTACCGTTCTTCCTTGTTCTCCTTTCCTTACAAGGTTCATATTGGTATTTATTTTCCACTGGTGGGGTTCTGCCACTAGAGCCTGGCCTCCTACTTTGGGGGCTCCTGACAGGTTAGGGCAAGAAAAACTGATGTAATGGCATCCGCTGCCTTCCTTTATACCACTGACTACCTGACATCAGTCCTCATGCAACAGCAACCTACGCAGGAATACTAAGTCTCTGGTATTCAGGCTGGCCAAGGGCTACCCTGGCAGGGTAACCCAAATGTGATGACTACAGCAGTGAAGCGACTCTAACATCTACATTTATGGCAAGTGTACACAACTGTACTTTCTTTCTATTGATGTGACTTAGTACTATTACAGAACAAGATGAAAGTACTCATTGTCCTGTGACATAGAAGGTAAAAATACTAGACTTTTCGTCCATCTTTTAGTAGTCTCAGTTCCTGCGTGACCATGATGCAAGATAGTAGTGTACTCTTGTTGCAAGGAGTTTGGAGCAATTATTTTCGGACCTTTCATAATGATACCTGTGTCAGACAAAAATCTCATCTCTGTGTGGAAAGTAAGGTTGCACTTCTTGGAATAAACTAGATTGCTTGGATGGCCATCCTTGATTGATAAAGTAGTTGAGCCTCTAAAACTGGATCTGTGGCTGTGTGATCTCTCAGCTCATCAAGACATGTGATAGAAAAATTTCTCACTTCTATGAGTTCGAAATCAAGGCTCTCATTCTCATGCTGTTCAGTAGTGTTTCTGAGCGATCTGGATAACGTATCAGCAAGATAAAGAAGTTTGCCTTTCTAGTAGACAAAAATTATACTTTTGCAATCTGGCTAGAGTGGAATGCATAGGCTTTCTCAGGATAGTGACTAAAGGTTGGTGATCTGTTTAGATCTGGATAGGTCTACCATAAAGATAATCATGGAACTTTGAACAAGGAAACAATTGCCAAAAGCTCTTTCTTGATCTGAGCATACTGCATTTCAGTTTGGGTAAGAGTTCTTGATGCCTATGCAACAGGTTGACACTGTTGTAGAATGACTGCACCTAGACCAAATTTCGAAAGCATCACATGAAAGAATAACTGGTTTGTGAACATCATAGTACCTGAGTGTTGGTGGACTGGCAATTTTCTGTTTCAAGACATCGAATGCTGTTTGGTGCTGTTCTAACAAAGACCAGGCTACATCTTTACGTGTCAGCTCTCTAAGTGGTACTGAAGGTTGTCTCAAGTCTGGAATGAACTTGCCTAAGTAGTTAACCATCCTAAGAAAATGTTACAGGGCTTGAACATTGTCTGGAGCTGGCATCTCGATAATGGCCGTTTGTTTAAAAGGGTCTGGTCGTAGGCCTGAACTGGTAAATAAATGACCAACATAAGTAACTTCTTGTAGCTTGAATTTGCATTTCTGTGGATTGAGCTTAAGATTCACTTGACATGCTCTTTTCAGAACTTTTCTGCGGTGTCTGTCATGCTGAGCTTCACCATTACGCACTGCTAGTATGTCGTCTACTATAGTAGCACAAGGATACCCAGAAAACAGTTGCTCCATTGCATATCGAAAGATTTCAGTTGCAGAATTTATCCCAAATGGCATTCTCAAAAATCTGTACCTTCCAAACAGAGTACTGAAAATAGTGAGCAATGAAAATTTCTTGTCAAACTGAATTTGCCAAAATGAACTGTTCGCATGCAAGACAGAAAAAACAGTGGCATTTGGCATCAGAGCTGCGACTTTTTCGACTGTGCGCATTGGATGATGAGATCTTTTTAGTGCTTTTTTCAAATCTCACGAATCAATACATATCCTGATGTCATCTGAGCTTTTCTTAATGAGCTACCACCATGGAAGATACCCATTCAGTTGGTTTATCTACTGGACAAATCATACCTTGTCGCACCATTTTATCTAGTTTGGCTTTGACTTTGTCCTTCATTGCTATTGGAACTTTTCAAGCTGGCCTGATAACTGGACTGACATCTGGGTCTAACTTCATAGAGTACACAACTGGAAGCTTCCCTAGTTTGTCTTTGAAAAGATCAGCATAGGTAGAAAAAATATATAAAATTCGGGTAGTGGTCTTTTAAGCTAATATCATGGACTTCCTTGTTGAAAGCAGTCCCATTTTCAAACTGTCTCTGAACCCTAATAATGACTGGACATGCCTCTTGACCAAATAAAATAACAGTGTAGCATCTCCCAGCAGAGTAACATGAAAGCACTACTGAGCCTTCAGTCTGAATTTCTTCACCATCATAAGCAACAAGCTTTGCACACTGTGCCAAATCAAGCCTTTCACCATGATACACACTAGCAAATGTTTCTGCTGACATAACATTGCACTTGTAACCTGTGTCAGCGTTGAGCTCTATGGGTTTTCCATTTATCCGAACAGTACAAAATACTTCATTCTTTGCCCTAAAATCTGCATTAACTGTTTCATAAAGCACTGACATGCCATCAACATAAAGAGTAGAGTTACAGCTTTCTAATTGATCAACTAGTTTCTAGAAATGGTCCATTTTAATAAAACAATGTGGGCCTTTTGATTTACAAAACCTTTTGAAATGATTCCGCTTATTGCATTTGTGGCATTGCTGACTAAAAGCTAAACATTTTTCACTGTTAGGTTAATGATTTCCATCACAATTATGACAGTTGGCAATGAAACTGGGCGGGGGCCCATGCTTTGAATTTGTTGAGTCACTCTTATGGTTCACTGAGACTGTGCAAACTCTGGAATTTGCTGGAAAGCTCTGGAGTTTACCAATGAATGCTGCATGGGCAACAGTTGCTGCCATGTGCTCGGACCTGTTTCTTTTTACCACATGCTGCATACTATGGACATGAGCTCTAAAAGTTACTGGAAACATGCATCTCTCGTTTGTAAGCATATTTGTGTGCTTTTCTGTGAGCTCATATATCTGACAAATCTCAATGGCCTTATTCAAAGTTAAATCACTGTCATGAAGCAAAATCTTTCTCACAGCATCATCTTTAATACCACACACAAGTCTGTCTTTTATCAACTCATCCCTTAAATCACCAAATCTGCACGTTTTAGCCCTATTCCTCAAGTCAGTTATATGTGCTACAAAAGTTTCACCAGGATTTTGATCCCTTGTGTAAAATAAGTGCCTTTCCATTGTAACATTTGTCTGGAGGGGGGTATTGCACATTTCTCTAAATTTATGTTTTAAGCACTTTGAGTCCTCCCTTGACTCAGTCGGTACAACAGTATGACTGTTTTCCCCCTCTCCTGCAAAGATAGCAGGTGCATACATAGATGAACGTTCCCTTTCAATGACTTCTGACCCAGCTAAATAGTAGAATAAATGCCTTTGTACAGTCATCTTTATCAGAAAATGCAGCCTGTATGAAAATGTAGTACTCTTGCTCACTCTCCAGTTCTCTGCAATATTATTGTCAAACGCAAGTGCACTGGGTTTTCGAAATCCGTCTGCCATGCCCACAAGGTATGCGTAAACGCACTGAAAATATAGTTCTTCTAATTATGTATGAACAAAGTGTTCTTTGAGCTTGTAATAACATTCAGATGCACAATAAACTCTTCAAACTACTGTAGTTTGCGAAATATGTATTGAAATGGCTATATTTTGCTAAATAAGTTTACTGTAATACTGCACAAACATGCAAACACTTTATACACTTCTGATAACTTGGATATCTTTAATCAATACAAAAAAAACATGCTTAGCGAAATGCGGTCTTTCCCCCTTATTTTATTAGTTTTTTGCAAATTCGGACTTTATTTCAAACATTTTCCATAGTAATTTGAATATTTTTATCAATTTCGGACATATTGGTTTATTCGAATATCGTTTAGAGCAGAGTATGCCCTGTTTCATATTTTGCGAAAAATAAATTATTTGAGCAAGTTTTAACAATTGAAATTAGTTTTTGACCTGTTTTGCGAATTATACATGCAGTAGGGATGATCCAATCGTATATATTCCCCAATACCAATCAGGTACCTCTTGGACTCAAATTGAAGAAACTGGAGCTCTTTCTGACAACAAGTAGTTTTGGCCATGCTTCCTTTTAACACCATGCTCTTTTAAACATGCCTGTTCTGACACCATGTAGCTCATCACTCTCTAACGTAGGTGACAAGCAGGTGGGGTAGTTTGTTTAGCTGCTTTATTACATAGAAACACATCAGGATGGATAGCAGCATCATAAAATATAAACAAACTGATTAACAGACAGGCCTTGCATACATACATGCTTACATCTTAACAGCTTACTACAAAATGGCAGTCAGACTCGCACGTGCTCAGTATTTATACACTTGTGCAAGCCATTAGTTTCCTAAAGGTACACCCATTGATCTACAATGGTCCACCCTTGTCAAGAAGGATAACCATTCCAGTCATCCATTCTCATGGTACAAATCCTGTTTTAGGTTGTAGTTAAACTTACTCAAGTGGTCCTGATATGTTGTTTCTCCAGCTATATATATCCTGGGATATTGTCGAGGCCCATTGAGTCTGTGTTTTTGGTCTTAGCGAGTGCAGCCAGGATCTGCTGCCTGTTAATAGTTGGGGAGGGTATGCTTGTAAGCATTTCAAGGAGTGGGGAGGCAGGGGGAGTGAAGTTTTGAGCTGAATTTGTCAGCCAGCAAATTCACTTTGTTACGGTGTGTAGTGAAGGTGACACCATTGACCACCAGTTCAGTGCACTGCTACCTTTGAGATTTCAGACGTAGCTGTAGAAAGCCTTGTGTTTGTCTTTAGCATGTGAAGCTATCTTGACTTTGTAATTGGCCTTGTCGGACTTAATTAAGCTTCTTACTTTCCTATTTAGTTTAATTAGAGAGCTCCTGTCATTATGGAAGTTGCTTTTTCTGATTTTAGCCATAACTCTTTTCTTTTGTTATGCACCCTGTTAAGGTAAGGATTCTACCAGTGATGTTTGCTTGTACAGTTTTTCGGGCTTAACTTCTAGTAGTTGCAGAAGCTTATTTACATGGCTGTACATGGTCTCTGTGAACGATTCCCCATAAGTTGTTAATTTCAGGGCTTGGGGGGGCATTGAATTTTGATAGACTATTGCTTAGTAAGTTGTAGTTTGCTTTGGAATAGTTCCTAACTGATACAGGATTTGTTGGAGTTACTACACTGATTTTTATTTCAAAGGGGACAGCTTTGTAGTCCGTTCTCACCAGTGAGGATGTGACACTGTGGTGGGAAGCAGCATTTTCCCATACTGGTGAGTACCAGGTCCAGTATGTTTGACCTCTGGTGGGTGTGCACACTGTCTGGTCAAAGGTAACTGTGTTAATAAAGTCCAAGAATTGTTGTGCTTTGAGTATGAGGGATTATATGTTTGCCATTCTATACAGGGGTAGTTAGTCTCCCATGAATAGGGTATTTGGTTTAATGGTGACCGTCTCCAGTAGGTCTAGCTATGAGCTATGGAATTGTAGGGATGTAGAGGTTGTGACCTAAAACTTGCTAGGATATGGTATGGGGCTTTGTCTGTGGAGAAATGTGCGTGGATAAATTTCAGAGTATCATCCTGTTAAGCCAACGTAGAGTTATACTTGTAACCTAGACTGGGACTTCTTAACCTTTTGTCCGTATCTGTGTGGCCTGTTGTCTAAGTGTGTGAAAAGTACTGAAGCCTTGCACTGATGGAGTACTTTCTGTGGATTTGAACCATGTCTCAAAATGACATGTTCTGGCAGCATAGTCTGCATTTCTGCTGAAAATGAAAGATGTTCTTTAAATTTGCCATATAGAAGAAAAGCATTGATGCACAGAGCAGGTGCAGCCTTCCTGTACATTGATTTTAGAGTGCAGCATATCCAGGCTCTAAGACTGAATGTTGGAAGTGAGGTGCATTTCTCATAAAAGAGGGTAGCAAGAATGAAACCAAGAGAGAACATACTTAGCAATGCCCATAGTTAAGGATGAAATGCTTGCTAAACTATTGTCCATGTCAGAAGAGTACCGAAGTAGTGTTGCAGGCATGTAAATAAGCTACCAAAATAACAGTGAACTGAAAGTCAGTATATCCATCTGTAGTAGTGAGGATAATAGTAACAGAAAAGATCAACACAACAGAAAAGTAATAGTGGAAGAAAATAATACGGGCCACCCTAAAAATAGGAAATTAATTGGCTGTGTGCCAATATTCAGACACACTACCCAATGGGAAGGCATGAACTTGGAGTGAAAGGTAGCATTCCTAAGCCAGAATCAAAAGAAGTATCACTGATAGGGCTCTGTCACAGGTGTCAGGTTTCCTAAAAGTTTGCCTTAGACAACTAGATTTAGTTGCAACATGGTATGGATCAGTCTTTCTACCCTTTTATTTCAGAAGTAGGTATGAGAAAATACCCGTGTGTGTATGTGTGTGTGTGTATGTATATATATATATATATATATATATATATATATATATATATATACGTATATATATGTATATATATATATATATATATATATATATATATGTATATACATATATATATGTATATATATATATATATATATATATGTATATATATATATATATATATATGTATATATATATATATATATATATATATATATATATATATATATATATGTATGTGTGTGTGTGTGTATATATATATATATATATATATATATATATATATATATATATATATATATACACACATATATACACACACACACACACACACACACACACACACACACACATATGAGAAGCCAGTCATTTAGATTCATCTAGATGGCCTGCGGTGTTGGAATGAGGGACCATAATTAAAAGAATATTGGAACATGAGTGAACACCAAACTTTGAGGCAGATCGTGAAGACAGGCGAGAATCTTAAAAATGACCTTACAGAAGCAATAATTTGGAAACAGAAGGAGCTAAGAAAAACATTGTTAGAATAATTGACAAAATGTTTAAAGTTAATACTGCTTTTGGGAAGTGTAAAAAGCTGCAATAAAAGGAGGACAAAATCTCTCTGCAATAAAGCAAATGTGGGTGGGACTTGCAGCATAATGAATTCCTAGGCAAAAGAGAATGTGGCATACTCTTGGCAAAAAGGGCTTAATATTTTGTATGTATGGTAGGCAGCAAAAAATGCCAAACTTAATAAATTTAATGGTATGAGGGAGATGACCAGAAGATGAAACTGGAAGCTCAGCTCTTATTACATTACTGCTTTCTGTCAGCATTGGACAAATTCCAAAATGGTTAAGGTCTAGCATTAAAACGATACATTATGAGCTGGTGATAATGTGATTTATTTGCATGCAGTGTATGTTAGTACCAGCTTTCAAAAAGATTTATGAATTCTGAGTACTTTTATCCTTCTCACTAAGAGATTTAACAGTGGTAAATATGGTTCAGGGAGACAAGGAATTAATGTAGCTTTTTTATTCTCTGGAGATTGAAAGGTTCAAAGCATTACAAAAGATGAGAGAGATGTCCTGTACTTGAAGGTTATGGTGAAAAGCTGCAGTGATGAATTTCTGATAGTTGTGAGATTCAAACTCATTTCTCAGTTAATCAGTCTTACATGCATGGTCATTCTACCTACCTAATACATATTTTTTCTTTTTAGGGAAATTTAATATCCTGTGGCATTCTGTCTGGTAGCAGAAACTTTGAAGGACGTTTATGTGATTGTGTTCGTGCCATCTACCTCGCATCACCACCTTTTGTGGTAGCTTATGCCATTGCAAGTACCGTTAATATAGACTTTGACAAAGAGCCTGTAGGTAATCATCCAATTTATAGTTTCTATTTTACATGGGACTGGTAAATGGAACTAGGATATTAGAGTGTCATCTTTAAAACACATTTTTTAAGTCTGCTAGTAAAACATGCAGAGTTTGTTTTCTTGGTTTTTGTTTATATACCTGCAGCTTCAGGTTTAAGAATGATTTTTGAAATTGTTTCATGCTTTCCTGGACAGAAAAAATGTTTTTGTTTGTGAGGCAAAAAAATGGCATATTCCTCCATTTAATCTCAGAGGATGTGAAAGCAGCTTCACTTAGGGTCATATTTCTTTCAGATTAACCTGGTGTTCGCTTCTAAACTACTAGCGTGATATGTTTTTTATATATCGTTTCCTGCCCACTGTCTGCTATCCATCAGCTTTCCTGAAATTTGATTGATTTATTTGTTCCAGTAAAGGGAAAGCGAATCACTGAAGGGGCATCATCCAGATAGCCATTAAGGTTTTGCCATTTCAGTCGTAACCTCCAACCACTTACACAGTCAGTAAGTTCAACCTGTAGTTTCTGCCTCTTGAGCATACATACTACAGTGTATACATGGCTTTGGCTACAGCACGTTAGTTGGTGGTCACACCCGTGTCACTGCCCATTTGCTTTTGGTGTACCCATGGTGCACTTAGCCGTCAGTAGAAGTTAGTACAGTAAGGGGGCTGCTCACTCCCATTGTCTTGTGTGTGGTCTTATGGGTCACTAGTCAATCCCAAGTCCTCTAAGTCACAGGTATGCATCCCTTTTGCCTTGAAACGTATTAAACACTAGCTTGGCATGTGCTGTGCAGTACATAGTTATAGTTTTTATTTATTTTCTGATATCTCTTTAGCTTTATAAAGTTAGACGTAAGGCATGAATCATTTCTGAATGAGAGAGCACTCTGCAGCTTGTAAAGACAAACAGTGCTGCTGCCTGATTAATCCAGACAGCTTTGTAAAACTATTATACCTTGCTGGTATCAGCTGAAATGTTCTGTATGAGAACTGGCTTACTGATAAGAAGTGGATACTCACACCTGCAGGTAACCCTAGAGAATCTGGTAACTCAAAGGTACAGGAATGAATTCCTAGAACTTATAATGCTGTCTAGAAGGAAACAATTGTGGAGTCATTCCATACAGAAATAATCTGCTGATACACCAAAGAATGCTGTTCCAATAAAATGCAGATGTTCTTAGTGTTTCACTGTTGCAGTCATCACCTGTGGCTTATCCCTGCTGTGGTAGCCCTTGGCCGGCCCAAATACCAGAGTCAGTGTTTTTGTGCACCGGCTGCTGTCGCCTGTAGTCTGACGTCAAGTCATCAGTACTATAAAGAAGGCAGCCGATGTCATTTCATCAGTCTTTCTTGCCGTGGAGCCCGTAGCAAAAGCAGTTTGCATGAGTGCCAGTCGGTCACTACCAGAAGTTGAACTTCAGCAGAAAATGTCTAAAGCTAAGTACCCCATTGGGGACCCTTTTTTCTTGTCTAACCGATGTCCAAAAAAGTTAACAATTGTCTCTCCTGTGGAAAGCAGATCCCACACTGGGACTTTCATTCCTACTACATCACTTATTTAGGCCCAGACCATGATGTCCCTCATTGCTGGTTCTGTGCCCTCTTTAATGCGAGAACCATTCGCTGTAGAGCTCTTTTTGTAGTCAGTTATTTTTTATTCCGTCTTCCAATTCCGATATGGTGTCCATCAGCCAACAATCCGCCGATATTCTGAAAAAATGGAAAGATAGAGACATACCATACAAGGCTAAGCCTTCCGATGATGCTACCGCTAAGCAAGTTGTCAGTTCTCCAGAATTCAGTGAGGTGCTTTCGCAGCCCCGATGCCCGACTCGCTTTCTACGCAGGCCTCTGCTGAGACCCTTTTGGAGTCCACTTCGTCTTCCGAGCCTTTGGCTGTCTCTTCCTTGGTTGGGTCCAGAGCCGCAACGGCTTCCGAGGAGGCTGTTCGCACTACCGATTCTAGACAAAAAACGACGTCTTGTCTTCCGACTTCCGTTTCTCAGAGACTGATGGATTTTTTCAGGCCTCGAAGCCAGGCCACTCCTAGGAAATCTGTTTCTAGCCGCCATCTTACTACTGCTCCCCCACAAATTCAAATGCTTAAAATGGCGGAGGATCTCATCTCCCTTATCCGAGGTACTCAAGCCCCTACCCCAAAAAAGACAAAGGCTTCCTTTTCCAGAAATTCTGACAGACCAGGAGTCTGAGGAATCTGATTATTCTGCCTTTAAAGAGGAACAACAGCCCTTAACTGTTTATGAGGATTTGGATGCAGAGGAATCCATCCCCTCTGCCTCCCCTCCAGAAGACCTTTCCTTCAGGGAAACTCTCCACTCCCTCAGGGATTATTTTCATTGGGTATTTCAGGACTACCCACAGTCAAAGAAACAACCTAGAGAGTTTCTGGACCTGCCCCAGCACAGACCCCTGGCCATCCCTCCTATTGTAGAAGTGATGGATGATGTTTTCCTTGAGTCCAGCTTAGCCCCTGATGCCCTGCCTCCTGCTCCAGCTAAACCTGACAGGTACTAAAGAGTACCGGATTCTCACAAATACCTGTACAGGAACCCTGCTGCAGACCCTGAGGTCATTACATAGGGACCCAAAGGAGTTAAGACTAGTTCTGCCAAGAATCCTCTTCCTTCTGACAAAGATGCCAGAGCTCTGGACAGATGGGGTAAGAAAGGATACACCTCTGCAACCTTAGCTATCGGAGCACTCAGTTGTCAGTTCTATATGTTAAAATATCAACAACACACCTTGGAACAAATAAAGCAGACTATTGCTACCTCTCCTGACTGTGCCAACTCAAACGAGCTGGCAGAATTATTTCACTCTGCTGGTCAAGTGGCCAGGCACTCATTACAATGTGGATATGACGCCCTAGAAGCCTCTAGCAGGGCAGCAGCTGGTCAAGTGGCCAGGCCCTCATTACAATGTGGATATGATGCCCTAGAGAAGCCTCTAGCAGGGCAGCAGTGACAGGATCTGTTATTAGAAGACCTGCATGGCTGAAAGAACAACCTCTCCCTGATCATGTCAAGTCTAAACTTATTGATGCACCCCTAGATAAGGAACGCCTGTTTGGGGAAAAGGCAGAAGAGGTCCTAAAAAAGATGGAAGACAAAGCAAAATCTATGCAAACAGTAAAATATTTCTTTGAAGTTCAACCACCCAGATTCAGTAGAAACTTCCCCTCTAAGCACTGGGCCTTCCCTGCACCCAGCAGACAGGGTCAAAGTAAGGCCCACAGGGACAGGACGTCCAAGCCCCTATCCCAGGGCCAGCAAAGAAGCAAACAGTGGACCACTTCCACCTCTAAGGCAGGGAGTTCTATGCCAAGCTTCTATGGTAAATACTCAGAATGACCCCCCCCACACACACACACACACACACACACACACACACACACACACACCCTCCTTTCACTCATCTAAAGTTAGGAGGAAGGCTCACCCTCTTCAAAGACAATTGGGTCTCTATAACCAAGGGACCAGTGGGTATTAAAAATCATTTCTCAGGGATATGGATTCTCCTTCAGTGAACCTTCAATTTCAAGAGGGTACCCAGACCTCCCCCCAAACCACTGGGCAGAGGCATTAAAACAGTTAAAAACACTAATATCCCAGGGGACAGTAGAACCTGTCCCTCTGGATCAAACAGGAAAAGGTTTTTACTCCAGACTATTCCTTGTTCCCGGAAAAGTGGGCACTTGGCGCCCCAATCCTGGATCTATCCAAACTGAACAACCTTGTTGGTGGTCCCCAGATTCAAAATGCTAACCTTGCAACAGCTCCTGCCTATGCTCACACAAAATGCCTGGCGACACTAGACCTAAAAGATGCCTACCTCCACATCCCCATGTGGGAGTCGTGCAGAAAGTACCTGCGCTTCAGAGCAGGCTATCAGCACTTTCAGTTCTCTGCACTGCTCTTTGCCTTATCTACTGCTCCCAGAGTATTCACCAAATGCTTGGCCCCGTCTGCAGCATTCTGCAGACAGAGAAATGTACAGATTTACCCTTACCTGGATGACTGCCTCATTCAGGCGAAAAGCAAAGAAAAGTTACTCCAGGATCTTCTCTTTGTCAAAAAACTCCTAACTTCCATAGGGTTCACCATCAATGAGAAAAAAATCAAAGCAAAACCCCACCAGGAAAATTGTTTTCCTGGGAGCTGTGATAGACACAGAAACCCTAATGGCCTTCCTATCCCCAGAAAAGCAGAGCTTCCTGCCTCTCTGCTTCACCCATCTGGCTTCCAGAAGTCACCTCACTGCGAGGAAGGTCTTGCAAATCCAGGGATACATAGCATCTTGCATCCTTCTCATCCCGGTCACCAGGCTTCACATGAGAAAGCTTCGGTGGTACTGAAAGAACATTTGGTGTCAGCACTCAGTCCCTAGAGACCTCTCTCCCACTGATTCCTTGTATAAGGGATGGATTTCGCTGGTGGGCAGAGACCTGTGCCATGAACAAGGGTTTTACCTTCATCCTCTGCCCTTCCGGCCAGACCATCACCACCAACGCCTCAGACATAGCTTGGGGAGCTCACTTAGCAGGCATGTGTACCCAAGGGCTTTGGAATGCCCAGCAACTTCACTTGCACATCAACCAGAAAGAAGTGATGGCAGTGCAAAATGCTTTAACTTCCTTCCAACCCCATCTCAAGCCAGGGGTCCTCCTTATAAAAACAAGACACCACCACAGTAATGTGGTACATCAACAAGCAGGGGGGCATCCAATCTTACCCTCTGTGCAGGTTAGCCATGAGTCTGTGGCTTACAGCCACCTCCATGGGACTACCCCTGATTGCCCAATACTTACAGGGATCAACAACACACTGGCAGACCACCTAAGCAGAAACTTACTGGACCCCCATGAATGGCAGCTCCACAGAGAAATCTTTCTGGAAATCTCTCAGGAGTGGGGGACCCCAGAGGTGGAACTCTTTGCCTTGCACTTCAACCACCAACTGCACAAGTTTTGTACCAGGGAGCATCACCTCCGAGCATGGAAGGTGGAAGCCTTGACCTTCCCCTGGAGCTCCCTCTTTGTGTACCCATATTCTTCTCTGCCCCTTATTCCCAAGGTTATGATCAAAATAAGAGAGGAGAGACCAAAGGCCATCCTCATCACCCCAGATTGGCCCAGACAGCATTGGTACCCCTTACTACTCAGTCTGACCTTACAGCCCCCAAAGCTGCTTCACCTAAGGTCAGACCTCCTGACCCAGGAGAGGGTGAAGGTGCTGCACCCAGACCTACAGACTCTCAAACATTCAGCATGGCACATACACTAAAAACTAGCAAGAAGTCACTGTTAAGCAAACAGGTCATGGACATCATTACAGAGGCCAGAAGGCCCAGCACAAGAAAATCTTATGCAGGAAAATGGAAAAGATTCTGCTCCTGGAAACCGTCAAAAGGGGTCAGTACCTCCCAACCTTCCATCCCTCTCATCCTGGATTACTTAACAAAGTTGCTCAATAGTGGCCTCTCCTTCTCCTCTATTAAAATCCATGCCTCTCCCATCTATGCCCATTATGATTCGGACCCACCCCTCTTCTTTCACACTTTGATTAAGCAATTCCTCAGACGGGCTTCCCAGAAGACCTCCTACTCCTCCCTGGGACCTGAATTATGTGTTAGAGAAACTAACCTTACCTCCTTTCGAACCTGCAGCTTCAACAGAATTGAAATACCTCTCCTGGAAGACTGCCTTCCTAGTAGTGATCACCTTAGCCAGAAGGGTCTCAGAACTACAAGCTGTCATGGCTGTCGAGTCCTCCATAATTTTCCATGCAGACAGAGTCTCCCTGAGGAGTAATCCCTCCTTTATGCCCAATGTGGTATCTGATGTGACCCTTAACCAGGCCATACACCTTCCCACCTTCTTTTCCAACCCTCAAAGTGAGGGGGAAAGAATTCTACACTCACTAGACATGCACAGAAAACTCAGATACTATATGGACCACACTAAACCATTCAGAAAAACTGACCAGCTTCTTGTAAGCTTTGCAGAGGGAAAGCCCATCTCCAAACAAATCATTTCCAAATGGATCTCACACTGTATCCATTTTTGGTACAGACTACATGGGAAACCCATCCCTAAATCGATCTGTACCCACTCCACTAGGGCAACCTCCACTTCCACTGCCTTCCTCAGAGGAGTACCTACCAGAGGCATATTGGAAGCGGCCACCTGGACCTCTGTCCATACCTTTACAAAGCATTACCACCTACCTCTCTTTTCTAAGTCTAGGGCAGGGTTTGCCTCTGCAGGGCCTCCTGACCCATACCTAGGACTCTACCTATCCTTCCACCCTTTACCTCAGCTTTGGGAATCCTCCCACAGGTGATGACTGCAACAGTGAAACATGAAGAACATAGTACAGTTGTGTACACTTACCATAAATGTAGATGTTCAAGTGTATTCATTGTTGCAGTCTTGGTTTCCCTCTCTCCATCCCCTTTTCACTTCTTCCCCTAGGGGGACACATGCTTCCCAAGGTGGCTCTTAGCCACCAGGACCACTTCTCTCTTTTCCCTTGTGCTTCTGATGGGTTAGGGCAAGAAAAACTGATGTAATGACGTCGGCTGCCTTGCTTTATAGTACTAACGACCTGACGTCAGACTACAGGCGACAGCAACCGGTGCACAAAAACATTGACTCTGGTATTTGGGCTGGCCGAGGGCTACCACAGCAGGGATAACCCACAGGTGATGACTGCAACAGTGAATACACTCGAACATCTACATTTATGGCACCTCTCCTGTTTGGTATCTACTTCTGTGAAGTACAGGCTAACACAGAAGGCCTCTGGCTAACGAAGTTTGCGGATAACTGCAAACTAGGAGCCATAGTTGAGTCACCAAATGATGTGGAAATCCTACAGAAGGGCCACGCTGAGACAGATGCCTGGTGTCAGAGCCATGGCCTAAAGCTCAATGCCAAAAAGTGCGTTGTCATCCCCTTTGGTAAAAACTCTGTACCCATGAACTACTACATAGACAGCAGTCTACTTAACACCGAATGTGTGATAAGAGACCTTGGGACCCAGGTGGACAGTAGTCTGTCCTTTGATAGTCACATCGCCACAGTAGTCAGGAAGTCCTTGTACATTGCACACTCATCATAAAAGAGTTCTCATCCAGGAACAAAGAGGTCATTGTTCCCCTCTACTCGACACTCATTAGACCCATTGTAGAGTACAGCGCCCCTTTTGGAATGTACCTCACAAAACATCTGCAGCAGCTGGAAAGGCCACAGAAGTACTTTACAAAGAGGATTACTTGCCTCAAACAGATGCCCTACACTAAGCGCCTCAAAAAACTCCTGCTTTACTCCGTAGCATATCGCCTACTCCGAGGTGATCTCTGCCTAACATATAAAGCTATGTCAAACCCAGAGCTGTTGGACATGCTGCACCTAAAGAAATCCCAATCCCTCCGAGCTACAGGCTCTAGGGACCTAAACCTTGTCACCACAATAAACAGGACATGCTAGAGGGATAGATTCCTGTCCCAGAGACTTCCCATACTCTGGAACAGGCTACCCATCTATGTCAAGCAAAGTTCTTCATTAGCACTCTTCAAGAAAAATTTCATGAGTGGATGGGAAATGGGAAATACACCCGGGGGTCACTTCTGTGTGTCTTCTCGACAGTGGCACAGGAAAATAACTTTCTTGGGTGGCGTAAGCCAGGGAATCTTGTTGGCTAGGCTTACGTAGGCCCTTGGGCCGATAGCCTAGGACCTACCTATGATGTGTGCACAGCTGTACTTTGCTTGTTTTTCTCCTGTAAGAGGCAAGCCAGGAGGGACTTTCTGGTCAGCGCTGCAGTCCCCAATTAAGACTAAGCACCATCCCTGCAGCAGTGGACCAGGGAATGCACCAGCAGGTCATCTACTGCATGCTTTATATTGACATCATTGCGTACAGGACATGGGATGGGGAAGAATTGTGAGTAAGACAAACTTTTTTTTCTCTTACCCCTGCCTGTCAGTCTTCAAGTTCTCACTATCTTTTGGCTCTCTCTTTACCTAGCAGGTGAAAGATGGTTACAAGACCTGTGATCCAGACATCTGTTGGGGGGGTTGTATCCTTACACCTACCCAAACACCTCTGTGTGATCCCCTGGTCTCCACCTGTAGATTGTACCTCGAAATGTGTGCCTGAAAATGGAAACCATACTCCTGAGGAGAGGTAGACGGCCCTAATTAAGCCTTATCTTTCCACTTCTAAACCATAACAGCTCCAACAGGTACCTGAACTCTGATTTCTTGGGTCACAGTCAAGTTATTTTCCCCATGCAGCAGAGGAACTAGTGAACAGAGTAAAGTAAATCTGGGAAAAACAAGAATGACTGCTTGCTTTAGCTCTGCTGATGCTATAACAAAAAACAGCAAAGGCCACAACACAGCAATGTTCAAAAAACACCAAATGAAGAAGCAGTCTCAAGGTGAGATAAAAGAGAAGATTCCTTTAATCCATTTAATACATCCGTCCTGGTACCTCGGCAATTCGCCTTCAGTGGAACAAATAACCAAGTAACACATTCTCTTTTTATATACTCATCAATTAATCCATTAATTATTTCATTATATCATTAACCCTATTAATGCTTACACTTCAAATACCCTTACATTCAACAAAGCACTTTATATAAAGCAGTATATATTCTTTGCATACTCTTGTAAGCTACTTAAAACTGAACTGTATGAAAGACTGTACAAAGTTATACTAAATACATATTAATTCATTTAAATTTCATAAATTATTTAATACATTGCTTTCACTAAATATTAAATTATGCATAATGATAAATAAATAAATGCATAAAGCATTTAAATGCATATAAATATATTCAAATTTCATTATAACTCAAAATATTTCACCACTACTATGTTTTATACTGTAAACCCACTCTCTAAATTCATTCCTCTAGGATATAATGTATGATACCCTAAGATCATTCTGTATTCTAACCTGCTTAATGCAGTTTTAAAATTTCCTGCACAAAAATGAGGTCTTGCCAGTACACTAAATGAGAAACCTTCTATGTTACCATAGTGTATATTAATGAAATGAGAGGCTACTGGACTTTCCATGTTTCCCCTCCTAATGATATGATATAATGAAATAATTAATGGATTAATTGATGAGTATATAAAAAGAGAATGTGTTCACTTGGTTATTTGTTCCACTGAAGGCGAATTGCCGAGGTACCAGGACGGATGTATTAAATGGATTAAAGGAATCTTCTCTTTTATCTCACCTTGTGACTGCTTCTTCATTTGGTGTTTTTTGAACAGAGCTCTGCTGATGCTCCCAGCTGGCAGTGACACTTGGGTAAGAAGGGATTGATGTTTAAGGGAGAAAGAGTGAAAAATACAGTTGATGGTAATTGCCTTTTTTGTGAACTATAATTTCTGCAGATCTCAGATAATTGAGCAGAAAAGTGATCCGCTGGTTAAAATAGTTGCTTTTCAGCTCCAAGGTCAGTAGTTCATGCCTAATCTCTGGTCACTGTCTTTGCATAGTTTTTATGATTTCCCTCTATCTACTTTTTGCTGTAGGTGCTGCAGTTTTCTCCCACTTCCCCAAAATATGGATGTTTACTGTGTGATCTCAGATGTTCATATATGTTGTATTTACCTTTGCCATTGTAGTCCTGATTGTGGCTGAAAAGGGGCCATGATGACCATTTCACTTACTTGCAGTCTCCAGCCTGCAATCCAAACTTTTGCTTGGCGTCATCCCATTATATTACCTTTCCTTCTCTAGTTATTTTCCTAATTTTCTCTAGTAAATTCCAACCTCATTTTGCCTGTGTTTTGTACCCCCTACTTGCAGTCATCCCTATTGGTAAAATCTACTTTCTCCATTCCTTTGTTGGCTTATAATACTTTCTGCTACTTTATGAATCTAATAGTTTTTATTATGATTCTTGTTCTCAAGAACCTGCATCCAAAATCCTACTCTGTGCTTATTTCTCAACCCCCTCCCTGGTTCTAGCATAGCTCTAAAATATTGCTTTAAATCAGGTAATCGTAAACCATCTTGTTCTGTGGGGAGAATCAACTTGTCCCACCAAACCTCTCAAATTTGGCATCTCAGATGACTAAGCATATAATCAGATGTGTCTGTGATGCAGGGGATGCTGTTTCCATGGCTGGTGCTAAGGAGGCATTAAGAAGATATGCTTGGATTAGACCTCAGACATATAAAGATAATGTTAAAACCCAACTGTTAAAAACATCTCTGGATAGTGGATTTATTTGGTAAATTGTCTTCTGCAGTACTCAAAAAAAACCTGAAGACAGAGAAGCTAATGCAGGTGAATAATACTTTTTCCATTACCCAAATTTCAGAGAAATTATCAAACCAATCCTGGACCATATTTTCACAAATCTTTTAAGTCAGGACAGCAAAAATCTGCTAAACAACAGTTCAGAAAGACATGGCAAGAGGATGTCAAAAGGAGAGTTAATGAGTTCCAAGGATCTTCCTCCCAGAATTAAAACTTTTGACTATCTTTGCCTCCTTTCCTTCTCTACCCTGACCTTCATTTGAAAATTGCATGGAATCTTATTCTGTCTTCCTAGATGGCAAGCAGTAACCACAGACTCAACAATTCTAAGTCCCAGTCATAGTATGCATCCCCTAATAATGGTCTTTTACTTTAATAGATTAACAAAATATTGCTTAAAGTCCCTTTCTTACTCAGTATTGCAGCATGTATCCAGTATCTGAAGAGAGAAAGTTGCCATATAATCTTCTTCTTAGAAGTGTTTTGCTAGGACATTTCAGGCATTTTTATTACACATGTTCTTCAGGTTTGTTTGTTTATTGCTTTTGTTTACTGGGAAAGTCTGACTGGACTCAAGACCCATATTCAGCAGAAGCTTGGGGGATAAAATCTCCACAATACATATTTATATGTCTTCATACATAGTCATAGTAAAATGCGTAAGTTTTACATAGAGACAAACTATAGTAAGATTTACAAATATGGTTTCAGAGCAGACAGTGTGTGGAAAGTAATTGTACTATATACAAAGTGCATATATTAAACTTTAAAGCAGAAAATGGGAGAAAAGCATTAGTTAAGCTTACTGTTATATTATGCAGAAAAGTGTAGTACAATGTAGTGAGTATCCTTGGCAGATTGATGTCCAGCAATTTAATGCTTAGGAGAAGTGAGGGTGCTGTATTTTAAAGGGGAAGTATGTCCTAAGAATGAAGTAGTACATGGGTTAGGGCAAGTGAGGAGAGTTATACTGAGAGGCAAAAGTGGAAAGGAGTTTAGCTGATATGAAGTGGTAAGAAGGGGACTGGGCATTTAGAAGTTAGTCTGTGAAAGAGCATTGGCAAAGCCAAGAGTCAGCTTGGTGGACTTTTAGTTGGGATTTGAATAGTTGTTGAGAGTCTATTTCTTTTAGTGTGAGTGGAAAAGAGATCCAGAGTTTAAATGCAGAGTTGGAGTATATGGAGTTTTCTTTAGAGCTGGTTGTTTTGTTTATGTAAAAAACAGATATTCCAGCAGAAAGCAGGTGAGGCGCACACATCCACAAAAGGATATAAATGTTTAATGCCATACCAGTAAATAAGCGCTTTCGTCTCTGCTCATTCAGAGACTTCATCAGATAAATACAAAAAAACACAATACGATAGTTAAAAGCATTTCAAAACCACACACCCCCTGACTCAACCTATCACATATAAAATCAGTTATGTAAGTGAATTTGCTTAAAGGCACATTACCCTATGTTCAAAAAACAACATGCGTCCATAACAAAGGTGTGTTAAACCTAATAACTCATTAAATATATATTAAAGTAAATAACTATAGTAATTGAATTAAAACCTAAAATATTTTCACATAAAATATACCTATAGTCACACACTTACTCATATATGGATATATATTATTTTATACTGTACTTATATGTATAAGATCTTCACTCAAAATAATTTAAATCAAAAAAAGATGTATACATATTATCTCACAAGTGTTTTTTAATTTTAAAAGACAGAAAATAGAAAAGAAGTAATTTAAACCAGGCCATTGTGCTACATTTAAGCGTATCTGTCATAACAACTCCTTTCTTTCTAAAAGAAGTGTTCATGGCCCCCCTCTTTCATCTAACTCAAGGACATCAAGTATAATTTATTTTATTTATTTTATATTTGTTGACCGGGATAGTCCGACTGGATGCATGTCCATTTTCAGCGGATGCCCGGGGAGAAAACCTCCAAGGGTAAGCAGATACAGCATTACATAATACCAGCATTACATATTACAAATAGACTATTTACAGAGATTACATAAGTAAGCAAGTTAAACAAGTTCCACAGGTTACAGTTAATCCTGAGCGCAAGTCAGGATTAAATTAAATTACACAGTAAACTGGTTAACAGATTTTTACACATTCTAGAGAGAGTTAGCCAGGCTTGATACATTGACATAGCCAGTTAAGTGACAAATGTTGTTTGAGTCTAGTTTTAAATTGACCCAAGGTGGAAAGTAAGGTAATATCAGCTGGAAGAGAGTTCCAAGATCTACTTACAGAGTTTGCAAAGAGAGAATCACCGGCTGTGTTATTAATTTTGCTAGTCTGAATTAGTAGTTTGTTAGAGGATTGAAGCGGTCTAGGATTGTTATAGGGGGTGATAATATTTTTAAGTGCAGGAGTATTGTCTGGATTATAGAGGATTTTATAGGCCATAATTAGTTGGTTTACTGGATTAGGCTGGATAGTTCAAGCCACCCAAGCTGATTTAGATTGATGCAATGATGTGTCCTAAAAGGCAGCCCAGTGGCAAACCTGGCAATGTGGTTGTAGCAAATTGAGAGTTTGTTAAGGACAGTCTTGTTTAAATTTGAGAGTAGAGGGGATGCATACAGAAGGGTTGAAAGAAGGTGAGAGCGAGCTATGGCAGTTTTAGCTGGAGGGGTTAGGAAGGCTTTTATTCTGTAAAGTGACCCTAGTTTTTTATTGATGGTTTTGATAGTTTGGTTAACATGTAGGTCAAATTTTAGATTATTGTCTATGATGACACCTAATAGTTTTGTAGATGGGTCAGGGGAGATTATTGTGCCATCGTTTGATTTTATGGTAAAAGTGAAAGCGGTAGACCTACGTGTTGGTGAAAATAACAGCATTTTAGTTTTTTTGGGATTTAGGATCAGGTGATGTTCAGAAAGCCAGTTTTCTGTTGTATTAAAGGTGGTCTGGGTAGCTGACCATAACTCTACTGGAGATGTGGCTGAGCAAATCAGAGTAGAGTCATCAGCATATTGGATACAGCTGACTTTTGGGATGACAGTATAAAGGTCGTTAATGAAGATGGAGAATAGCAAGGGCCCTAGTATAGAGCCTTGTGGTACTCCAAGGGTGTTGGGTAGAAGGTTAGAGAGTTTGTTCTGCCAGAGGACAGCCTGCTGTCGACCATTCAGGTAGGATTGAAACCATTGGAGGGCTCCAGTATATAGACAGAATGTTTGCAAGGTGTGGATTAAAAGTTGGTGATAAACCATATTGAATGCCTTGGAAAGAACCAAAAAGAGGGCTGAGGATATAGAATTATTGTTGCGATTATGGTGTTGGTAAAGGCTAGGAGGGCTGAAGTAGTGCTGTGATGAGGACGGAAGACATGCCGAGTGTCTGCCATAAGGCGATTCTGGATTAGGTGGTGCATGAGTTGTCTATGAATACATTTTTCCATAATCTTTGCAAGTGGAGAGAGTATAGCTATTGGCCTATAATTGGAGAATTCAGTAGAACTGCCTCCTTTGTGAAGTGGGATTACATAGCATATTTTCCAGATGGTGGGAATTTTAGCTTCTACTATGGTTCGATTGATTAGTATTGAGATGGGGTAAGCAATAGCATCAGCTGAATTTTGTAGGTACTCGGCAGGGAGTTGATCAGCAGAAAGTGTAGTGGGTTTTAATTTTTTGATCAAGGTATACGGATAAGTGAAGTGGCGACTGGTTGGAAGCTGAACGCGAGTAGGTTTCTAGGCATGCTACTTTCAGGACCAGGGGAGCTAGGAGGTAGTTGGCTAGCTAGGGCTTGAATTGTCTCAGTAAAGAATTGGTTAAAATTATCAGAAACATCTTCAGGGGTTTTATCAATACTAGCAGCAGGGATTGGGGTTGAAGTTTGTCCAGGATGTAGTAGATTATTTAAACCTGCCCAAAACTTTTGAGGGTTATTTTGATTTACTGTCTGTAAATTACAGTAGTATTGTTTTTTGTCTTGTAAAATTGATTTTTTGGTTTCGTTCCTGGATTGGCTGTATTTAATGTGGTCTTGAGGGTCTTTAGAAGAACGCCATAAATCCCATGCTTTGTTTCTAATGGTAATTTTGAGTTTAGACTCTATAGAAAGCCATGGCGCAGTTTTTGCCTTGGTTCTCTTTGAACGAGCAGGTGCATGCAAATCAAGGATCTCAAGGAATTTGTTGTTAAAGTATGCTACTGCTTCCTCTAAGGGGAGGTGTTTTAGAATAGACCAATTACATGAGTTTAGTTCTTGGAATTTGGCAGGGTCAAAGTTTTTATTGTTTCTAACCTTTCTGAGTAAGGGTTGTTGGGAATTAATGGTTTTGTGCTTAATTACATATGTGAGAAGGTGATCGCTTAGGCCATTAAGGAGGGTACCAGAGGTGTACAGTTGGGGGTGACTATTTATGAGTACCCAGTCAAGTATACTTTCTTTTTGGTTGGGTTTACCTATCCTGGTAGGGGTGGATATGATTTGTGTAAATGCATGCAGGTTAATATGGGTGGTTGGGGATTCTGAGGAGCAGGTGCCCCAGTCTATTTTAAAGTCTCCAAGTAGTAGGGTTTCTTGGGGGTAGTGACATGATAGCCAATGCAGGATATCTTCAAATGTAGATATATTGTTACCTGGGGGAATGTACATACAGATGATATTAATGCATTTATTTTTATTAAGTTGCAATTTGGTGGCAAGAAACTGAGTTATTAATCTGAGGTGGTTGTATTACATCTATGGTGACATAAAACTCAGATTTACAGAGTACAGCTACCCCACCCCCTTCCTCGAAGCACAATCCAGCCTGTATATGTTGTACCCAGGTGGTAACACTTCATTGTCTTTAGTGTTAGGTTTTAACCAGGTTTCAGATAAAGAGAGAATCTCAGGGGAGTAGACATCCAGAAGTGCATGTACCTTGTTATTAATGCTTCTAATATTGAGATGACAGACTAGAAGAGAGTTAGTTGGCCTATTAGTTGTAGTTTTTTAGCTTAGATTGCAAGTAGAGGGGGTATGTGTATCTGAAGTGAGTGGGCCCGGTTGGGGTGAATATCACCACCAAGTATTAGGTTGAGTCTATACTTGGTGATGAACTTCAGGAATTTGTTTATTAGTTTGTGGTAGTGTTTGGATCTAGAGCTAATGTGCCTGGGGTTGAGATGTTGATAGACTGAACAAGATGTTGGATAGGATCTGGTACTGTAAGTATGGTTGAAGGTGGAAGGATTTACAGCTGGGGTGATAGTATTGCCTTTTGGGACCTGAAATTCCGTGAGAAACTGGTTTTCATACAAGGTAAGGAGGTATGGTGTGAACAAGAGGGGTAGTAAAGAGGAGTATATCATTATCTGTGGTTCAGCTAGTGAGTTAAGGAACTGTTTTACCTGGTGATGCAACACCAGAAGATAGAGTGGTGAGGTAAAGGTACTGGAAGGGGGATGGGAGAATGCCAGATGAAAGCTAATAGGTGCTATTAAAATGTAGGTAGTAGAATGGGGGTGGGTGGAATTATCCCAGATGAAAGCAGATAGGATCTAGAAAGTGGGGGAGTGGCTATAGTACTATAAATTTAGAGGTACTGGGGGCGGGAGGGGAGCGAAGAGAGCCCGAGCGTAGCGGGGCTGTTGCAGTTTACAAGGTTTCCTAAGGTGTCCTAAAGCTATAAGGTAAGTATTCCAGCTCTTAATGTAAGAGTCAATTTACTTCAGTTACAGGGGAAGGAGGCAACCACTCAAGTAGAAACAAAGAGCCCTATGGCTGACCAATATGGTGCCCTGCTTAATTACAAAGCACTGAAAGTGAAAGCTTAACAAATGCTTTTTGTGTGTGCAACCTACTCTGTTTAAATGTTGAGATAAACTGATTGCAGTCCTGTAGACACCGTTTTGTAGGGAACTGTAGAGTTCAACTAGTTAAAGAGAAAAGCAGAGATTCTAGGGTAAGCATGAAGGCAACAACATGCAGTTATTATATAATAATGCATTCAGAAAGGTTTGGTGGGGGGTAAAGTAGCATACTTCAGAATGAACTAAGATTTATAGCTAAGAAACCTAAGCAAGAGAGCAATGCAGTAAATAAACACTTGCCAGATTTTAAAGATATACCAGAAAAACTAAATCAATTGTTCACAATTGTACAAGTGGAAAATTGCCAGTAAAAGCACTTCAGGTATAGCTAGCCCAAGTTATTCAAGTCATAAAAGCACTTCTTCAATGTGTGTGTGCAATTTAAACATTAAAAAACACATGCAGCAAGGAGGAGCTCTGATTATATACTTTCTCTAGGTACAGGTTCAGTTTAAACACAAGTATTACCACAGAAATTCAGTAAAGTCACTAGCTACTTATAGAGCCTCTGAAAAAAATAGAGCAGTCTGTGCAGAATCAGAATTTAGCAGCAGGTCATTCAGTTACACAAAAAACAGTAAAAGATCCATACAATGAAGAAACTTACACTAAGTCACACCAGGTCAGCCAAGTAGGGAAGAGAGAGGGAAATCCTAAGCACCTAGATTTGAAAATGATGCCTGTACTGAGTTGTAGCAGTTTAACCTGTTTGAGGAAAGAGGGGGGTGGGGGAAAAGAGAAGGCAGTAGGAGTGGTTACAGGGAATACCCTGTTTGACTCAAGACACCACAGATAAGTTGAATGTAAGGGCCTAAAATCTGCACTCAGCACTGTGTTATTTGCACTCAGTACTTTAATTTTAATGTTACTTGCACTCAGCACTGTAATTTCACTTGTTTAGCAGGAAAGACAGACCAACCGTATACAAATTTGGGAATTTGTACAAGGGTTACTTGTTCAGATGTCAGGCTGTTGCAGTTTACAAGGTTTCCTAAGGTGTCCTAAAGCTATAAGGTAAGTATTACAGCTCTTAATGTAAGAGTCAATTTACTTCAGTTACAGGGGAAGGAGGCAACCACTCAAGTAGAAACAAAGAGCCCTATGGCTGAGCAATATGGTGCCCTGCTTAATTACAAAGCACTGTAAGTGAAAGCTTAAATGCTTTTTGTGTGTGCAACCTACTCTGTTTTAAATGTTGAGAGAAACTGATTGCAGTCCTGTAGACACCGTTTTGTAGGGAACTGTAGAGTTCAAACTAAGTCACACCAGGTCAGCCAAGGGGGGGAAGAGAGAGGGAAATCCTAAGCACCTAGATTTGTAATAAATTTAAAAGACTGGCCAGGTCTTTCCATACAATGCTTGGCCAGAACATTTCTCTCTTTTATTTTAATATCCCTAAGATGTTCATACACTCTGATTTTGAATTTCCTTTCAGTTTTGCCTATATAAAAATAGGGGCAATCTGAACAAAGTGCGCAATATTCTGTGCCTTTAAGCAAATTCACTTACATAATTGATTTTGTATGCGATAGGCTGAGTCAGGGTGTGTGTGGTTTTGAAATGCTTTTAACTGTTGTGTTTCTTGTATTTATCTGATGAAGTATCTGAATGAGCAGAGACTAAAGCGCCTATTTACTGGTCTGACATTAAACATTTATACACTTTTGTGGATTTGTGTGCCTCACCTGCCTGAATATCTGATGTTATGTTGTCCTATCTCGCCTTCATTCTTACAGTGATGGGTTAGGAGCAGAGAACTCAGCCGAATACACAGCTGAAAGACTCAAACTTGAGTCGTGAAGTAAGTATCCTATAATGCAGTGGTGTACTTCCCCAGATCTTGTTTGCTGCTTTACGAGGTTGGATGTGCTCATTTTGGCCGTGGCTAAGTTGTTACAAAATTTCTTCATATTTCCTTTTAAAACCTGTAATCCTGATCTATTTTTATAATAGCTTAGTATTTAGTAATATCTAAATCGTTGGCTTTTTCTTGCATTATAGTTAAATAGTTATAGCTTTATCCCTTTGGTGCTGCTTTTGGCCGTCGTTTCGTAGGCCTAACTGTACCCCTTGTAGGTGGTTGTTGTTGTGTCTTGTGATAGTTATTTAGTAGCTCATTTAAGTTAGAGAGCTCTTCGCCCGTTTTAGGTAGAGGGCTTTTAGTGTGTTTGTCTGGAAATAGGGCCGTTTGAGTTAGAGGCCCTATTTCTCTCCCTTGTTATCTGTCTCCTTTGTGTTTCCTGTAGTTTACTACTCAGTTTAGCTTTAGTAGTTAAAACCTTCTTTTCTTTTTATTGTGGTCTTATCTTTTTCATGTCTAAAGACCCAAAAGAGAGGGAGCATAAGCCTTCGAGCTTTAAAAAATGCCAGAAGTGTTCACAAAAAAATGTCCGTCACAGACGGACATGTCATGTGTGTGTATTGCGTTGGAGCAATTCATCTACAAGAGGATTGTACGTTTTGTCATTCCTTCAGTGCAAGGGTTCTACAAGAAAGGAGAAACAAATTGATCCTGAAAGGGCTCTTAAAGCCAACTTTTGAGGAAGCTATCCACAGTTGTTGTTCTCCTTCTTCCAAAAAGGAAAAATCCCAGAAGAGGCAATCACCTCCAACATCAGCTCAGTCGGAGCCGCCAGTCAACTTACCAAAACTTTCTAAGGCCACTACCTCCTTGCCTCCACAGTTCTTTGAGCCATCGGAGGTTATACTAATTGACAAGCCTGGTTCTTCGGTTCCAAAGTCCTCGGAGCCTCAAGATACCTCTTCTCGGAGCCAGTCCATAGATATTTTGCCGGTTTCTCCAACACTGAGCTCTCTCATTCTGCACAGGTCTCGCTCTCCATCCCTATCCTCCAGGTCTACCACGAGCTAATCTGATAATGACATGGAATGGGTGGTGCGCAGACTCTTGAAATCACTGGCGCTAACTAAATTATTTTCGGCTCCGACACATTTGGTCCCGGAGCCTGCTGTACCAGTTGTTTCCACTGTTGTTCCTCCTCCGAGCCAAGCTGGACCTTCAGAGCCAGAGTGCTTGGTACCACTTACTGTGGATCCTGAGACCCCCCCTTCGGTGTTCACGGAGCCGACTTCTGCTCTGACACTCTCGATGCTGTCCAGAGAGTCTGGGAGCCGGGGTTCCCTGATCAGCCCCAGGGGGGTTTCTCAGCCCCAATCATCTTCGGTGCCAAGCCTACCCCTCGGAGCATCGGCCGGGGTTAGCTCGGCTCCTACATCGGCCTTGGGTCCAATCTCGCTAGTTCCGATGCTTTCCTCTGTCTCCTCGGAGCCAAGGGAGTCTTTGGAGCCAGTGGGATCTGCCTTTGAGCTGATGAGGAGAGTGCTGTCTACCCATACAGCTCCACAGAGGGATACTAGCACTCGTCCCCCTAAGGCACTGGCCACTGCTTCGGCACCACTCATTCCACAGGACAGCAGAAATCCAGAGCCTCAGGATCCATCATTGGGCGAACCCCTCTCCTCCGAGGCCTCCCCAGAATATCCTTCTGAGGAGCCACCTCGGAAGAGAACTTGCAAGAGGAAGCCTGTAGACTCTCCAGATGAGTCCATCACTTCAGACACTGACCTCGAGGAGTCGGAAGGGTCCCCACAGTCGTCCTCTGATATCTCATTTGCAGATATTCTAGAGATCCTGAAGCAAAGAGGCGGCTGGCAGGCCACCACCCCTTCTGATGAGGAGCCAGTGTACCTGAAGGCTTTTGGATCTCAACCTTCAAAATCCTGGGTGTGTCTGCCTTTCAATGAACTAATGGACCTGGTTAGTCGAAAGGCGTGGGAGTCACCTGACACAATGGAATCAGTTTCGTGGAGGCCCAACAAATTCTTGTCAGCTCCTTCGGGAAAAGATTTCCACACTAAGGGGGTACCTGTAGATGCTATGGTGGTGGCAGCAAACCACCAAGAAGGAACTTTCAGAGACATCCTCATCTGTTCATCCTCTAAATAAAGACACGAACAATGGACAGATACAGGAAGCGTGTCTTTTCGTCAGTGACATTTTCACTCCGATCGCTGAACTACCAATCTTACTTTACAAGGCTACAAAAGAGATCTGAAAGAGCTAGGAGATACTGTACAAGGTACATTAGCTGCAGAGGTGAATGAGAAGGTCTGCTCCCAGCTGTCCACCTTAAATTCCATCATCAACTCCTCCATGAGGCTGATATCCTATGCAGCTGATGGAGCAAGCAGGGCAGCTGGTTCTGGAGTTTCCCTTAGGAGACGCTCCCCGATGCACTTGTGCAATTTTGCGGAGCCCTTTAAATCTACTTTTACTAACGCCCCTTTTAATGGTTCCTCACTCTTTGGACCCAAAGTAAAAGACACTCACACTCTATGCGAACAGGAAGGAAAAACTCTCTCTGCCATTGGAGTACGTTTTTCCGTACCTTCAAAACCTTATCCTAAAGGTCTGAAGAGTGGGAAAATGTGGTTCAAAAGATCCCAGAGAGTTTTCCAAGATGCATGGGGTGATTCCTTCCCCAGGGGCAGAGGGGGAGGTAACAATGGTAGACACCACCCCAGAGGCAGAGGGGGCCCGCAGAACCAGGGTGACCATGATTCCTTTCGCTGACGCCCTTGTCAGCGCTCATGAAAGGAAGCCCGACTGCTCTACTCTGGAGGCAGTCGGGGGACATTTATCCATGTACCCAGAAGCCTGTCAAAGTATCACGAGAGACAAATGGGTACTAAAAATAATATTCAGAGGATACTCCATTCCATTCTCCAATCCTCTTCCACAGACCAGAACAATCCCAGATGTTCCACCCAATCTAAGGGATATAGAGATTCAAAAGTTGCTGCACAAAAGTCATCCAAGAAGTTCCTGCAGACCAAATAGGATTTGGAACTTACTGAAAATTCTTTTTGGTGCCAAAAAGAACAGGGGACTGGAAACCCATATTAGACCTAAGCAAATTAAACAAATCTGTCAAGAAGTCGAAGTTCTGAATGGTGACACTGCAGTCTATACTTCCCTTTTTAGGGAAAGATGATTGGATATGCTCGATAGACCTTCAAGATGCTTACTACCACATAAAAATGGACAGGACATCGAGAAGGTACTTAAGTTTCTAAATGGGAGCCAGTCATCAGTTTCGAGTTCTGCCCTTTGGTTTCACTACAGCCCCCAGAGTGTTCACAAAAATGCATGGCAGTAGTCACGGCTCACCTGAGGCATCTAGGATAACAAGTGTTTCCTTATCTAGATGACTGACTCCTATCTGCCACTACCAAGCATCTACTCCAGCAAGCCAGGGATCTAACTTTGGACTTTTGCACTCAGTTGAGTATTACAGTCAACTTCCAAAAATCTGCCATGTTGCCCTGTCAACATATTACATTTTTAGGTGCAGATCTTCTATGGTAGCACGTCTTCCAACAGAAAGAGTTGTAGCACTCAGACAGCAGATACTTTTATCTTCTTCCCAAGACCAAGGTGAAAGCAAAGATAATTCTAAGATTACTAGGGACAATGGCTTCCACAATAACACTGGTTCCTCTTGTCAGAATGCACGAGGATCCTTTAGTGGCTGTTATCCCAATCTGTTATCCCAATGGTCACTTCAAGAGCTTCCTATGTCCCACCCGATCAGGATAACGGAATCCTACAAAAACGACTTAAGATGGTGGATACACTCCAGTCATGTGACCATAGAGGAAGACCCTTTGTTCCACAGCAACCCATAGCTACGATGACCATGGACGCTTCCCAGATAGGGTGGGGGGGGCATTATCTGGGGAGAACAGTCCAAGGTACATGGCAAGAACACGAGGCTCACTTGCATATAAATATCCTAGAGATGAGAGCAGTGCTTCTTGCGTTGCATGCACTTCACGACCCTCTTCCTCTAGGGGCAATTGCGACAGAGTCAGACTATATGTTTGTGATTTGGTACATAAACAAGCAGGGGGGAAACACATCTTACCCCCTTTGTCGCGAGGCCCTAAGAGTTTGGCAATGGGCAGTTTCTTCCCACCGCTTTCTAATAGCAACACACATTCCGGGAAGTCCAGCGTGATAGCAGACAAGCTGAGCAGGGCAATTTTAATGCTTCATGGGTGGACTCTCAATCAGAATGTAGCCGAAATGATTTTCTGAACATGGGGCCTGCCTTGCTGCAATCTTTTTGCCACTCCCATGAATGCCGAGTGCAGCAACTAGTTTACCCTAATCCCCCCTCCGAGGGAGACACAGAGAGACGCACTTGCTCACGATTGGCCCTCGGGACTTCTGTATGCCTTTCCTCCATTTCCTGTCATACCCAGAGTCATTCAGAAAGCACAGTTCTTGGGAAGCAGAATAATTCTCATTGCTCCTAACTGGCCTCGTCACGTCCGGTTCCCCTTCCTTTGGCCTCATCTTCAGGATAAGCCTTGGACTCTGGACCCAGTTCCAGACCTACTGACACATATGTCAGGTACGCTTTATCCTTTTTCTCCACACCCTAAAATTTACAGCTTGGCTGCTCCACTTCCCCGTTTAGTCAGGCTTCAGAATTTCACTCCTACAGTTAAACATATCTTAATGTCCTCTCATAAAGCTTCCACTAGAAAACTGTATTCTAGCAAATGGAAAAGGTTTTCCCTTTGGGCTCAAAACAGGAACATTGATCCTTTTTCTGCACCCATCCATTCTATTTTGGAATTTTTGGCGGAACTCTTTCAACAAGGGTCAGCTGCAGCAACCACCAGAGTACAGCTCGCTGCAATCTTAAATTTCCATATTGGTGATTCTATCTCGAACTTAATGTCACACAGGTTATGTAAAGCCTTCTTGAAAGGTGCCTCCTTATTAAGACCGCCCTTTAAAGAACCCCTTTCTCTTTGGGATTTAAATTTAGGTCTGTCTTATCTGACATTACCACCTTTTGAGCC